>NC_056725.1:1115245866-1115330866 GCF_019279795.1 Protopterus annectens
ATCTCTGACATGATTATTTTATGTCCAGTCATTCATTTCAGTAAGATGCAGATCGTGTTTGGGGACAAAAAACAATTATTCACTATTCTGATTTGTTTTAGATTTGGAGAAATCAAAGCTGTCATGTTAAGGGAATCAAATTTATTATGGAAATTTGAAACAGATATATAGTTTTACTAGGAACATTTTTCAAATGACAGAGAAAAGTGTTCTTGTCAGTGACACACAACTAAATTGATTTTGTCCTCATTAGACATTAACAAGTTACATTACTGCACAAATTGGTTTTGCCTATTAATTTGCACAGAATGAATAAATGCTTATTTGCCATCAGTGTTTATTCTTGATATTTTACAAGTAGTACCATTTAATTCTGTAGAGTAAATTCTGCAATGCTACTGCAGCTATATCTGGGGGGCATTGGTAGCAGCAGTTTAAGTATTATAAAACTGTTTCTGAGACTGTTTCTAGTTTCTTTATAAGCAGTCTTACAGACTGAAAACGACTTTTTTCAGCTAGGCAGTGCTATTTGCTATTTTGTCATCTAGTCCCAACTAAATGTCAGATAAATAACATGATACAACTACTCCAAAAGAAAAGAAGACTTATTTTCTTAGAATGCTGACCTCTTTGTCTGTCAAATGCTGGTGCGTAGAGCTGTTTACAATCACTAGTGATCTAGCTAGTGAATAGCTATGCTGGGTGAGTTACTCAATGAAGGACTGCAACTAATTTTTTGAGATCTAATCAATCAATCAATCTTTTTAATTTTCAGACTGGCTGTTGTTTCATTTTGCTGCTTTCTGCTTTGTTGAGAATGCATTTTATGGGTATAGTTACAGACGCTGGGGAGAGTTGATACTGTATAAAACACTGTAGAAAACTGCTATAAAAACAAACTTTCCTCTTTACTCTGAGACTATGTGAACACAGAATTAATATAACTAGGCAGTGCAGCTTGGGGACAAAGCCCCATACCGGAAGTTCAAGGTGGCAAAACCTTCATGTAAAATGCTTTATGAGTGTGTGTTTTTCGTTTGTTGTTTCAATGTTGTGCTGTTACTTGGCATGAGTTGTCAGACATCTGACAAGTCAGCAGTTTGTTTATAATTTATCTGCTATTAATGAAATGAAACCCACTGAATCATTATGGTCCTGGTGCACTATTGTTATGCTAATAGGCCATGCTGGGGACTTAGGGGTAATATAGAACAATGTTAATCAAATGGTGAGACCAGTCTGTTTGAATAGGCCAGTCCCATTTTAGCAGAGGTCCAAAGCAAATGTGAAAATGTTGTATATTTAAAATGTTAACTAATCAATATTTCTTTTTATGTGGGAGCATGCTCAATGCAGAAGGCTAATAACCAACTGATGTATCTGTCTGCAAATCAGTAATATAATAATAACTTTAAGCCACACCTTGATCATTCTAGCATTTTATTTTTGGAAAGTTATCTATTCTTTTTTTATGTACAAGAGATCTGAGGACTTGTATGTGTTTTGATGGAGGCTTAATGTAACAAGGCTAAGAACCTACGATCTACAAAGCAGGGAAGAATGGATTTTTCACAGGTGCTTTATATTCTTCTTTACAGAAGCTATATCTTTAAGCCTGAATAATTCTTGTTAAACTGAACCAAATTCCAGGCTGATTACTCAATCTGTATTTTGTATTGTTTACTACAATTACCAGTAGTTTAAAGTTATTCCCCCTTTTGGAAGTTAGAAACTGCCTATTTTAACATATTCTGTACTTGTTTTGAGTAACATTGCCAAGTCAGAAGAAAACATTTCTAGCTTTTGCTAGCACAACCTCAGTAGCTGTAAAAAAAACAAAAAAAAAACAGAAAATGTCTGATAGGCTGACTGTAGCAATTAACTCATATTCTACACAATTAATGCATTTCACCAGAACAATAGCATGATTTCACATTTATTTTGAGTCAGACATTGCAAACTAGGAAATGCACATCTGTAGACAAATTTTCTTATAGCACTGTAGATGAATATGCTACCCAAAGGATAAGCTTACAAGAATAAAGTTATGAACAGCTAAAGGATGTTATCCTGTAAGATTTGATTCAATTCCCTCAGTTTCCAGATGTAGACTATAAAACTCAGTAAACTGTCTAATCAGACAACACTTTCAGATCACCCCTGAAAAAAATACATTGTTGCATGTAGTAAACATGGACTTAATGATTTATCAAATTAATAAAATAAAAACTATGTGACCTTCACGCTATGGGTTGATGAAATTTATTTTAATTTGTACTGTTTCTCTTTGGAGATTATTTCTATTTAGGGCTGAAAATAAATGGTTATATGAGCACTCCATTTAATCTCATTATTTTATTATTACTTTTTCATTACCTTATCACATCTGTAGATTTTATATAGCCATGTTTTATGCTTGTGTTACTCTATATTTTATATAATACTCATTTTATTTTCTTAAGAAATGATTGCCTAATCAATAATAACAGCAACAACGGGGAATAGTAAGTGCCATAATAATAAGTGAAAACATTTATTTTAAATCTCATTAGCTTTCTTCTTTATTTCTACCAGTTTTAATCTTCAGTGCTCAAACTGTGGACATTATTTAAACCTCCACTATATATTCTATATTACATATTCAAAACATCCTCGTGTCACATATGGATACATCATTAATATGGGTGTGTGTGTTAGTTAAAGAAACCAAGACACAGTGAAATAGTTGTACAGAGCATCCACTTTTCAATTTTCAGTTGTATTTGTAGTTCATTTAAATTATGACTGTTTACTAATCAACATCTTCAGACAATGACTGTGGACACATTACATATAACTGTAGCATTTGCAATACTCTGGTATTAATGAGAAAACAAATGAAATAAGCTACACTGCACAAATCACAACAGTTATATAGAAAACAACTTTCTGAATAGGTATTCTATAAACTAGAAAGAATGTTCATTTCCATATCATGTCATAATTATTATATAAAATGTGTAACCGGTGGACAATACTGTAGTCATTAAATGCTTCAAAATTAACTTGGGGAATCAACGAGCACATATTTATACAGAAGTATAGCACTATTCACATGGTGTCACCTCAGTGCTTGTCTCTTTTAAATAATGTAACACTCAAAGAGTATGCACATTTCATTATGTGCTTTTTTCTGTGTGCATGTGTTTTTGCCGGTGGCTAGTCCAAAAGGTCTGGGTGCCTGACAGTATCTCTCACAGAGAAAGAAAAATCACAGGCCAGGCATGGCTCTGGCATCTGTTGTCAGTGTGTATGTGCACAGAAGCTTAAGTAAGTGTGGGAAAGTAGCAACTGCAGTGTCCAGCTTGTCATAAGACAATCCAGCATGTAGCTCTTCCAGGTCATTCCAGACAGATGGAAAAATGCATTCAGCAGAGCTTTAGATAGGCTAATTGGACTCACCTGTTTAGAACAGTTGCAGCATTTTCTTATGTTACTGTTCGAGTTGAATTTTATTACAAATGTAATATTTTATTATGGAGAATACAAAACTGAAGTACTTTTAGCAAAATGCCATCAAACTGTGTGAGTTGCTGAAAGTAAGACTCGTAAGCTGTGCTTATGCATTAAACAAAATAAAATAATGGAAAATAGATTAACCATGACCTATAAACAGATTAATAAGGATAAAACTAGGGGTCATGAATCTCATTGAGAGGTTCTACTTTTACCATTGCCTGACAGAAGCTTTTAAATTATAATAAGGAATTTTCAGAGAAATATTACAAAATTGGTGTTAAGAATGTTTCCATAAATCTGATGTTAGGCATACATTGGAAATGGGAAAAAATAGCTTCAAATATATAAAATGCAGAAAGTAAGTATACATAGTATAAGATCACAGCAATACAATGTGTACCCTGTGTTTTGTATGTTACAGGTGAATACCTAGTCATCTTATTTTCTGTTATCTTTCCTCCTGAAACATACCCAGAAGCATTAGCAGCCTGCCAAGCTTCAGTAGAAGCATTGTAACACCTAAACAGTTAGCATACAATTTCTTTGCAGATGCTGAAAGCTTGTTTTTTGTGGTCCTCATCTAAAAGGTACAGGTAAATAATAGCCATCCCTGCAATATAAGTAAGTAGCTGAGCAAAGAAATAAGCAACATTAAAATACAATAAAGAAAAGGGCAAAATGAAGTGATTACAGCAGTATGGAAGTATATTTGTGGATATAGTAAATCAGGAGGATTGTATCACCAAGAAACTGAGCACAAGTGCCTGCAGCATAGGCAGTACTCTCTGGGTATTAACACCATTAATGATGAAAGAAGGCAGTACTCTCTGCATTAATACCATTAATGGCAGAATAAGGCAGCACTCTCTGTGTATTAACACCATTAATGACAGAAGAATAACTAATTATTCCTTGTAAAGATCACATATATGACAAGACAAGGGTATCAAAATGCTATTATATGGAAGGAATTTATGTAGCAATTAGGGAAAAGAAAGAACAGTTGTACGTCCCCTTGGCCCATTCCCAATAAATGCATGGCATGTGAAGACCAAAGGGACCAGTTTATTTGCATGACACCAAACACTTATCTGTATCTGAACCATACAAACAATAACGACAGATCATTACTTTCAATGGGTCACTAACACCTAAGGCCTCAATGAGCCAAACTGTCCCTAAAAAGTTAGTTTAAAAGCCAGTCCACTGGTCAACTTGCCCAGCCTCCAAGCTAAGTGACATATCACAGTGCCCCTTGGCCAGGCATGACAATTCCACCAATGCTGCAAAATATAACACATGCTATGCCTCTCATGCACACTGCTAGACTGGCCTAGGAAAGTATGGGAGAATGAAAGAGGGAAAGGCCACACAGTAACAGCCTATACAAAAAGCAGGAAGGCAGGGCATGAGGAAACACACCAGCTGCCCTGCTGGCCTCGATAAATGACTCAGCCTAGCTCTGGATTAAATATATCAGCAGAGGTTGCATGCTGTCAACATGCCCCTTTCTGCTGAAAGCAGGCACAGGGACAAAGGCAAACACAGGTAAATAACACTTATCCTCTATGGCCACTCCCAATTAAACACATTACACATGAAGGCCAGTTTGACAATTTTATTTGTGTGACATCAAACCTTTACCTACCTCTGTACCATTCTCATAATAACTTCAGATAATTACATTTAAAGCGGTGGTACAGCGGTAGCATTGTTACCTCACAGCAAGAGGTTCTCCCGTTCGATTCTCGGCTTGGCTTGGGAGTGCCTTCTGTGTGGAGTCTGCATGTCCTCCCTGTGGTTGGGTAGCATTCGAAAGACATGCGTGCGTAAATGGGCATGCCTTTGTTGAAGGTTGGGCATTGAGCTGGCACCTCAGCATTTCGTAAATAAAATCTACTGCCAATCATTAGCGGACCGGAGTTCCGCTGTGGTGACCCCTTACTGGGAAAAAGCCGAAAGACAAACAACGAGTGTTTCTAATACCTGAGGCCTCAATGAGACAGACAGACCCAATCAGCTAACATAACAGATAGTCCCACCGGTTAGCCTGCCCAGCCTCCAAGCCGAGTGACATACTAGAGTGTTCCTTGACCAAGAACGACACTTCCACTAATGCAGCATGATATACCACTCACTAAGCTTGTTATGCCCACTGCTAAATTGGCCCAAGAAAGGCAGGGAGGAATAAAATGGGGAGGAGGCCACACAGTGACCACTCACCAGGCTACCATTATGTAATTTGTCCTTCTTCCTTGCCATGCTTGGCTAAATATTATAAACCCACTGCAAGCAAACAATATCCAGCTCACCATCATCTAATGCCCCTAACCTAACTTCAAGCAGCATATCTATGCTGCTAAATCCATCCAAAGTAACAATAATTATATACACATACATATAAAAAGACTAACTTTTAACTAAAATCGCTTTTGGCTAACTGATGCAATAAAGCCTTCATCAGGTCTGTGACCAGTACTAAAATCATATACATAGGTAGATAAGTAAAACAAGCTAACTAGATAGATACAACAAAAACACATAGCTATCTAGCCATAAACATTATCTAATTAGAACACTATAAGTATAAATATAACTATATATATATGTGTGTAATAATATCTAATAAGCATTCATCCATATGTATTAGTGTGCATAAAAACTAAGTTATTTACAGCTCAGAAAAAATGTCAGTGCTTTGCAGCTGAGAGAAAAAAACTGTCATGACAGTTTTCATGTTTATAGTCCCCCCCAAAAAAATTATACAATGAAAACCAGTAGTTTATAGTGTTCTAATTACATAGGGCAGGATTCATGAAGGCTTGCATGGAGTGTAAGAGATGTGTAACACTCCATGCAAGTCTCACGATCCAGGAACAGCCCTAAACTCCGTGTAAGAGACCAGCTAAAACGTCTCTTACATGGACTGGGTGTGGACATGCTAAATACCTCACTTGCAGCCGAAATGTATGCAAATGAGGTATATTAGTGATCCACGAAGCAGAAACCAGCCCGTGTAAGAGACATTTTAGCTGCAGAAATGTACTCAGTTGACAACTGAGTATGTTTCTGCAAAATTCACAACGGAGCCATGTCAGCTCCAAATAAAGGGTGCATATGTGTCAGGCAGCATGCCAATGGCCAAATATGTGGCCAGTGGCAGGGTAACCCGATGCAAACATAATAAAAATATCATTTTTACCCAGTGCAGCCCCGCGCAAACAGACTGCGCTGTATAAAACATAAAAATGAAGGTTATAAACCCACAAATGTGGGTTTTATGCAATACATGGAATGACAATGCAGGGACCAGCAGACCAAAAACAACATGGCCACCGTGTAGTGGTTGCTAAGGGGGGAAGCTGAGTGTAAGACATGTGACTAAGCATTAGTAGGCAATCTCATGTAAATGAGGCTTAGGATACTGAATCTCACAGTCACATAGCAAATGAGCACAGTCTGAGTAGTGTAAGAGATACATAAGGGGGAGGAATAGAGTAGGAGATAGGTGACATCACAGGGGGAATGGTAGAAAGAAATGCAGTTCATTGGAGGTCAGTGTAACATGACAGATGACAGACACAGATCAGGGAAAGAGGAGTGCCACAAGATAAGTCTGGGAAAGTCAAGAAATGGAAGGTGTACACTGTTACTTACACTAAAGTGTCTTGCTGGCCGTGCATGCGCACGTGTGTACACCATGAAGCGCGAGTAGGGCAGTGTGTGCACGTGTGAGGCAGACTGAGCATGTGGGAGAGTGTTGGTAGATGTTTAACATTGTTTGCGCTGGTGTGTGTGCATTTTAACCTGAATAAGATGATTGTAAACCGTGTAAGCATGTGTGTGCGCGTGTAAGCCACTGTGAGCGCATTTCTGCTGGTATGCACGCTGCTCCCCCATGAGGAAACAGAAAGGAAAAAGGAAGCAACAGAATTAGTAGGAAGCTAGCAGGGAATACTGCTGGAGCTAGCAGGTGAAAACAATTAGAAGCAGGCAATTACACAGGCAGAATAGTAGCCCAGCCCAGCACTTAAAACTCTGCAAACAGCAGTGCAGGATGTTTCTCTCAAGAGACACTGCAAGACAGGAGTAAGCTAATAGAAGTGAAAACTGAAAAAGCTTCACTCAGAGCAGAAATGTTAGGGGCTGCCATAGCTGTCATAATGAGTCATAGGCAACTTGCTGTGGGTGGTGACAATGCAGATGGTGCCAGACAACCCACAGTGAGGAGACGGAGAAGAGTGCATAGGCCCAGGGTCACCTACCACGGGTTACATGAGCTGGAGATAGTAGAGCGCTATAGAGTGGAAAGAGAGCTCCTGCAGCAAATAGTTGAGCTGTGCAGGCCACGCCTCACACACAGAACCAACAGAGGGGAACCCATCCCAGAGGAAACCAAGGTATGTGTGGGACTAAGAATACTAGCAACAGGTACCTTACAGAGACCAACTGGTGATATGATGGGGATATCACAGGCATCAGCCTCCAGGGTACTGCACCACTTCCTGGATGCCATGTCAGCACATGTCTGTGATCATGTATATTTCCCCAATGCCCGTGAGGTATTGGCCAGCAATATGCGTCTCTTCCAGCAAATAGCGGAATACCCTGAGGTAGTGGGTGCAATAGACTGCACGCACATACGCATCAAAGCACCAGCCGGTGAGCAGGGTAGGGCCTACATTAACCGCAAGGGCTTCCCCTCCATCAACTGCCAGGTTGTGTGTGATGCCCAGGGCATAATAATGAATATGTGTGCTGGCTGCCCTGGCAGTTACCATGATTCCCACATCTGGCATTTGATGCAGCTGTACCAGATTTTCGCCAGTGGGGACATCCCACATGGACACCTAGTGGGGGATGCAGGTTATGCACTGGAGCCGTGGCTGATGACACCCATCGGAAACACACACACACCTGAACAGGAACGCCATAATGAGGCACATGCACAAACACGTAATGTAATAGAGCATGTGTTTGGGCTGCTCAAGTCACGGTTCCGGTGTCTGGACACATCTGGTGGAGACTTGCAGTACACACCAACTACATGTACCCAAATTGTCATGGTATGTGCTATGCTACATAATATGATCTTGCAAAAACAGCTGCAGCAGGACCAGCATAGGGCTGGGCCAAACAGCCCCCCACAATTGCCAAGGCCATCACAGGCAGAGCGTGACTCAGAGGAGGAACAACCTGAGCCTGCCCCAGTAGGCAGAAGGAGGCGTGCCCAGTATGCCCTGGCCTTGGCAAAGAGGCAATGCATAGCACATACACTGGCTCAGTAGGAACCCTGGGAATGATACCCCCTCTGACTCACTCAAATAATAACAGGGATGCCTAAAATGACATGACCTGCTCACAAACATGTGCAGGGAGTGCAATATGCACATCCGACAGAGGCAGCCCTGCAGCACCACTTGAGGCATGAATGCCATGTATTAAGTAATGTAACACCATGTACTACATGCACACCTGAGGACCCTGACTAACATCCACCCTCACCAAGCATGAAGCCACAAAATGACGATGGGATAATAAATAGCAATAACTGGCTGAAGTAATGCAGGTAGTCAAAGGGGAGCCAATGTGTTCCAGCCTGGGAAGACATGCGGAGCATGACATGATGCACCACCTGCCAGGGGTGGCATGCACCTATCAGTCCAGGCCCCATGGATACTGGCAAAGGCTGGCAGTACCCACAGCATGCCCTGAATAGGTAAGTCTCAAAACACAAACCCACCTTCATAGCTACCACAAGGGATAGGAACCTAGATGTAATGCTACCCAATGCCAGAAGTCTAAACAGCAAGATGTGTGCAGTGTAAACGCACACAATATGGAGAATGTAGATATCAGTCCTGTAATAGAGAACTGGGTCAAGGCTCACATCAGCACCCTAACACTACCAGGTCACACCTCATACTGTGCTGTACAGCTGCAAAACATGGAACAAGCTACAAAAGGAGGGTGACTAGCAATAAATGTCAAGGATAACCACACCCCCATGTTGGTACCACAACAAGAAGCAGCATTGAATAGCCATGGTCAAATACCAATGGCTAAAACTGCCTCCCAGTATATAGCCTGCTGCAGACTACTGTCCTAATACCACGAACTGCACCTGGCCTATGTTAGAATACATGAATATATCAAACCCCCCAAACCACATTATAATGCTTGACTGAAAATACCCAGACATACACCGGGAGCATTATACTAGCACCAACACAGTTGGAGAAAAGTTCCCAGAATCCATAAACCAAAATGCCCAGGAACAACGTACCACTCCCACAAGAGGGGTAAGCATACTGGATGTGATAATCAGCAAAATGTGTACTGGATGGCAAGATGAGAAGTGTATCCCTCACTGGTAAGACCAGACCATAGAGTAATCACACTGGATATACACATCCCGACCCCAGTCCCTGGCCAGAATACCACAGTGAAAAACATATGTAAAGCATAGGTTGCACCGCAGTAAGACACAGATATCAAGCAGACAATTTAGCTCTATAATACAGAATAACACAGAAAATATACTCAGCTCTATATACTTGAAGCTAGTTCTGTAAGGCTGTCTCTCAAACTAAGGTTCCAGTTTGAATACAGGTTGTTAATTAAAATGAGACACAGCACTAGCTAAATTATATCAGCTGAAAGACAAGGCAGGAAATGAGGGGGGGTGGGGAAACAGTTTCAACACAGATGTAAGGAATGTGCAAATTATAAAAATATATATATACTGTTTTCTATATATTTGCAGAGCAGTAAGACACAGATATCAAGCAGACAATTTAGCTCTATAATACAGAATAACACAGAAAATATACTCAGCTCTATATACTTGAAGATAGTTCTGTAAGGCTGTCTCTCAAACTAAGGTTCCAGTTTGAATATTATATAACATAACACAAGCACTCAGGTCACTCCAAGTCAAGTACAAATATGACTCAGTCATTGTCCATGCTGGTGTGAATGACCTGAGACGTACCTCCCTGGACTACATGAAAAGAGACATAGAGGAGCTCTCTGAGCATGTAGCCCAGGCTGGTATGACCCTGACCTTGAGTAGCATCTTACCCTCACCAAGAATGATGCCACAATATGAAGAAAAGATGATCAATTTCAACAATCGGCTTAAGTATTGGTGTCATTCAAAGGGGATCCAATGCCTGTCAGCTTGTGAGGATATGCACGACAAGCCACGATGCTTTGCTAGGGACGGCTTGCACCTGTCACCCCTGGGCTTTCGGATATTGGCAAAGGCTCTTGCTACCCCCATAGTGCCTTTTTTAGGCAAGGCTCAAAAGACAAACCCACTTCCATAGGTATCACAAGGGATAAAAAACTAAGAGTAATGCTACTCAATGCCAGAAGTCTAAACCTCAAGATGCACACACTCGAAACTCTCCTTAGCATGGAGAACATCGATATCTGTGCAGTAACAGAAACCTGGTTCAGGACTCCCGAGAGCACCCCAGCACTACCAGGTTATACCTCATACCATGCTTTTCGGCCCCAAAACTTGGACCGAACCACAAAGGAGGGGAGTATCGATATTCATCAAAGATACCCACACCTCCAGGTTGGTGGCAAAGCATCAGAGACTATCCATGTGCAACTAACAGTGGGTAAAACTGCCTTCCAGTTTATAGCCTGCTACAGACCACCCTCCCAAACCCAGGAACCCCACTCGGCCTTCCCGAGAATGCTGGAAAATATGAAGGTCTCTCCGAACACCATTATATTGGGCGACGTCAACTACCCAAACATAGATTGGGAGCATTACTCTAGCTCCAACACCCCTGCCCAAAGGTTCCTAGAATTCATAAACTCAAATACTATGGAACAACTTGTTACCACTCCCACAAGAGGGGAAAACATACTGGACCTGATCATCACCAACATGGGGACTCTATGCTCCAGACCAGAAGTGTATCCCTCACTGTTAAGATCAGACCATAAAGTGATCTCACTGGATATTCACATCCCGACCCCACCCCCTGCACAGAAAACCACAGTGAAAAACTTCTCTCAAGCAAATTTCACACTCCTCAAAACCAAGGTGGAATCCTTCAAAGCCCCCGGGCCTGTGGAAAACGGCCCAGACCGCAGAATCCTTTATAAATGCATTCTATGAACACCTTCAGGAATGCATGGATCATGCAATCCCAAATAAAACCAAGACCCAATACTCCAAAGGCAGACGACCTGTCTGGTGGACCCCAGCCATAAACAAACTATACAATAGAAGGAGGAAGCTACTACATGATAGAGCAAAACCCCAAAAAGGGAAGGCATCTCTGATCAGTATTAGCAAAAAACTAAGGGCACTCATAAAATCGTCAAAGGCCAGCTTTGAGAGAAAAATTGCACAGGACACTAAGGATAATCACAAGGCTTTCTTTAGTTATGTTAGGAACCTGGGTGGGAATTCCCAGATATGCCCAGAATTAGTCCAAAATGACAAAAAATACACCGAACCCACAGACATTGCCAACATCCTAGCTGACAGGTTCAGTGCAAACTTCTCCCCCCCACTCCCCACCAAAAGGGCAAATATCTATCCCAGCAGAGTGCTGCCCCCCTGACATCTCAGATGCTCAGGTGGGAGCTGCCCTCTCCAAAGCAAAAAACACAGCATCAATGGGACCAGACAGTGTCCCAGGCTGCGTCCTACGTGAACTCCAAGAAGAGCTAAACCCAAACAGAAAACTACTGTTCAATCTCAGCCTTACTACAGGATATGTACCCAAAGAGTGGCATACAGCAACAGTGGTCCCTCTCCACAAAGGTGGTGCCTCAATGGATCCTGGAAACTATCGCCCCATAAGCCTGACTAGCAAAGCTATGGAAAGGATCATCATGGACCTCATAAATAAAGATATTGGGGATCTACAGACACTGGATCCTACCCAGTTCGGCTTTGTTAAGGGCAGATCCTGCCTCTTAAACCTGGTTGACTTCTTTGAAACAGTCACCAAGGCCATTGATGAAGGGAAGGTGGTCCACACAGCCTATCTGGACCTCGCAAAAGCCTTCAATACAATACCCCACTCGGGAATTATAGATAAGCTCACCAGCTTAAATATAAACCCCTATGCCACTAGATGGGTTGCAAACTGGCCCAAGGACAGAACCCACATGGTTAGAATTGCTGGAGCCATGTCAGACTCCAAACCAGTTACAAGTGGCGTCCTACTAGGCTCAGTCCTGGGACCTCTCTTGTTTGGTATATATTTCTCGGAGGTGCAGGCCAACACGGAAGGACTGTGGCTGACCAAGTTCGCAGATGACTGCAAACTTGGCGCCATAATCGACTATCCAGCTGACACAAGCATCCTCCAAAAGGGCCTCATAGAAACAGACAACTGGTGCCAGAGCCATGGCCTCAAGCTAAACGCCATAAAGTGTATAGTCATCCCCTTTGGCAAAAACAAAGTGCCCACAAATTACCACATAGGTGGTAATCCATTAAGTACAGAAGAAGTATTTAGGGACCTGGGGATCCAAGTTGATAGCAATCTCTCATTTGATAACCACGTGGCCAAAGTGGTTAGAAAAACATTTTATATAGCCCACCTAATCATGAAGGGATTCACATCTAGATTAGGGGAGGTCATTGTGCCTCTTTACTCATCCCTCATCAGGCCCATAATCAAGTACAATGCCCCTTTTGGGATGTACCTTACCAAACACCTGCAGCAACTGGATAGACCCCAAAAGTACTTCACCAAGAGGATCAAAGGGCTCAAACAGATGCCATATGCTGCCCGGTTAAAGAAACTCCAGCTCTACTCAGTGGCATACCGCCTGCTCAGAGGCGATCTGTGCCTGACGTATAAAGCCATGTCCAACCTGGAATTAAGGGACATGCTGCACCTCAAAATCAAATCCCATCGAGCTACACGCGCTCGAGAGACTTGAACCTCAGCACTGAAATAAATAGGACATGCTGGAGGGACAGATTCATAACCCAGAGGCTCCCTTCACTATGGAATAAAATCCCAGTCCAGGTTAGGCAGAGTCCCTCATTGATTCTCTTCAAGAGGAGTCTTGATGAGTGGATGGGAGATCATAGGTTTACCCTGGCTATCATTTCTGTGTCACTGTTAGACAGAGGCACAGTATACTAACCTCGAAAAAGGGCATAGCAAAATTCATTTAAAATGGGTGGCGAAAGCCAAACTTACTCTGGCTAGGCTTATAAATGCCCTAGGGCAGATAGCCTAGTATGAACCTATGAACCTATGAACCTATAAGAACTCCACCCAGACATCCTGAAGACACTGGACAGTATGAATGTCCCACCAAATACCAGACAAGGTACACACAAATTACCACATAGGTGGTAAACCATTATGTATGCAAGGAGTAATCAGGGACCTAGGGACACAAGTCGACAGTAATCTGTCATGTGACACACACAATGCCAATGTGGCTAGGAAGATTGTCGATATTGGACACCGTATCATGAAAGGATTCACATCTACATCAACAGAGGTCACTGTGCCTCTGTACTGTTCCCTTATCACACCCATAATCTAGTACAATGACTCATATGGGATGTACCATACGTGACACCTGCAGCGGTTCGGAAGACCTCAAAGGTACCCCACCAAGAGGATAAAGGGTGTCAAATATATGTCATATGCTGCCTGGCTGTAGACACTCCAGCTGAATGCAGTCACAGACTGCCTACACAGAGGCATTGTATGTCTGTTGTACAAGGCCATGTCCAACACAGGAGTAATGGACATGCTCCACCACAGGAAATCAAAGCCATTGGAGCTGTGACAGTGACAGATGTCAGCTTCAACACATAATGAAATAGGATGTGCTGGAGGGACAGATACATAACCCAGAGGCTCCCCACACCCAGAAACAGGATCCCAATCCATGTTAGGCAGAGCCCCTCACTGACACCCCTCAACAGGAATATTGCCAAGTGGATGGATGATCGTACATGTATACTGGGGGTCTTCACTGTGTCACGACCAGATAGAGGCACAGTAAAGAAAATCATAAATGGCCATAATAGTCACATAGCAAGGCGTGAAAGACACACACACTCTCGCTTACTAATGCCCTAGGGTGGTTAGCCTAGTATGAACCCATGAACCTATGAAGATACAAATTGTACAGGACACTAAGGAGAATCACAAGGCATACTTAACTGATGGTAGAAACTATGTTGGGAATCCACAGATATGCTCCGAATCACACAGATATTACAAACAACATAGCAAACACACACACATATTGCCAACATACGACCTGACAGGTGCAGTGCAAACCCCCCCCCCCCAGAATGCAAAATATCTATCCCAGCAGACTGCTGGTCCCCTGACATTGCAGATGCTGAGGTAACAGCCATCATCTGCAAAGCAAAACACACAGCAGCAAAGGTATGTGATGGTGTCCTGGGCTGAGGCCAACATGGACTTCAAGAATAATGGAATGCCAAATCACACTACTGCCCATTGTCAGCCTTACCACAGGATATGTACCCAAAGAGCAGTGTACAACAACAGTGGTCCTTCACAACAAAGGTGTTGCCTGAATGGATACTGCAAACTACCACCCCAGGATCCTGACAAGCTTGGTCTGCACAGCTATGGAAAGGATCAGTATGTACAGCAGACATAAAGCTATCGTGGACCTACTGATAATGGACCCTACACAGTGTGGCTGTCGTAACTGCAGATCCTGCCCCTAAACATGTTTGACCCATTTGAAGAAGTCATTAAGGTCATTGATGAGGGCAATGTGGTCCACACAGCGTAGCTGGACCATGCATATGCTTCTAGACAATACCCTACGAGTTCAGAATGGATATGTTCACCAGCTTAAATATAAACCCCTATGTCAGTAGAGGGGTTGCAAACCAGACCGAGGACAGAACTGACATGGTCAGACATGCTGCATCCATGTCAGACTACAAAGCAGATATGAGTGGCATCCCACAAGGCTTGGTCCTGGGCCCCCCCATTCTGTATATATGTCCCATAGGTATAGGCCAACATGGAAGGACTGTGACTGAACATGTATGCAGAGGAGTACAAACAGCCCACTATATCTGACCCCCAGCTGACACAAGCAACCCACAAAAGGGCCATCTACAAACAGACAACTGGAGCCATAGCCATGTCAGCAAGCTAATTGCAGAACTGTGGATAGACAACCACTGTGGATATACAGTAAGTGCCCACAAATTACCACACAGGTGCTAACCCGTTACATACCTAACATGTAATGAGAGACCTGGGGACACAAGGTGATAGATATCCTGCACTGGACAAACATGTGGCTGTAGTGTTCGCAGAAACATACCATATACCCACCCAATCATGAAGGTTGTCAGATGTAGATAAGGGGAGGTCACTGTGGCTCTGCAGTCATCCTTCATCAGCATCACAATTGACTACAATAGCCCCTGTGGGATATACCTCAGCAGACACCTCCATCAACTGTAAAGTCCACAACAGTACCCCACCAGGAGTAGCAAAGAGCATGAACAGATGCCATGTGTTGCCTGAGTAAACAAACTGCAGCCCCACACACTGCCATACTGCCCAGCTACAGGCAAGCTGTGCCTGATGTATGAAGCCATGTCCAACCTGGAATCAATGAACATGCTGCACCTTGTACAATCTGAATGGCAGTGAGCTATGCACATGAGAGACCTAAACCCCAGCACTGACATACATAGGACAAGCTGTACAGAATGATCCATAACACAGAAGGCACCCCCACTCTTGAGCAGACTCCCGGTACAGGTTAGCCAGAGAGTCACCTATCGACACCCCTCAAGAGGAATCCTGATGAGTGGATGGGAGATGGTAGGTTAACCCTGGGTATCACTGTTACGTCAGAGGTAGACGGAGGCACAGTATACCAACCATGACATATGTCATGGCAAACTCCAGTTACAATGTGTGTCGAAGGACAAACACACCCTGTGACTATCATCAGAAATGGCCTAGGGAACATCGCTAGTGTTTGCCAATGTCCACCTATGTTGTGGAATACACTACCAATGTTGGACGAGCCTGGTGTATGTAGTCCATATCTGAACATAATGCAACATGGTCATATGTGCACAACTGGCCCCTACACAGTCTGTTGTGCACACTATGAAGATGTCAAACAGTGATAGGACTAAAGCCCAGGATACTGTCCACCACAGTGAAAGTACTGAACCAGTACACTATACGGTACTACAGTGTCAGGTCATTATGAAAGTATGTTGACAACTGTCTGCAAAGTATCCCATGCAATCCCTGCAGGCACAGTATAATCCCTGTTGTGGCAGACACGAAGCAGTTGGCCAGTTAGTACACAACATGACACCCAACACACAACCATAAATGTGAGATATTGTTGAAGTTCACACACACCCAAATATGTGGTGGACTTCAGAGTGCAACATATGGAAAGCTCACACTGGGCATGCTCACACACTTTGATAAATGAGGCATATGTCAGATAACATGCCATGGAAAGGCTGAACTGGGCATGCTCACACACTTAGGCCATATCTCCGTTTAGCAGTTGGCCACACATATCTGGTATTTGTACGTGTCATTCCAGGAACCAACCACAACACAGCAATCTGCCCAATGCACACAGTAAATGACTACAGAGACATAAGTGATATAGTGGATCACCGTCATATGCAAACATCTTCCACAGATACACAAGTTGGTCATAGGAACAGGGAATGCTATGGCAATAAAGACCTGCAAACAGTAGAACAGCACAACAAATATTGTGCATCTGACAATTGAACATATGGGTGTAGAGGTCAATACTAGGCTTGTTGCCCTAAGGAATGACAGCTCAGCCAGAGTGTGCTTGGCATCTGCATCCCCAGTACAGTAGGCTACTGTGCCACTGTAAAGTAGGTCACATAAGGCAACGTGTGAGGCTAGTGAGCTGTGCCTCTGTCAAGCAGGGGCACAGTGGAGATCCCAGGGTTTGTATGTGCTAAGCCACAGCCATGTTGTTGGTGTGTGCTGGAAGAGGGTTGCAGAGGATCCCTAACAGTAAGTGGCCATCAGTAACAGACTGAGCGGAGCCCTATCTGCATTGTCTGAACAATTCCACTGTCAACACTGTGTTGTGATGATTATGTGGGAATGAAGTGTCATGCCAGAACTGTTCACAGATGTCCTCCCTCTGTGGGCTACAGCTCTGCAATGTATTAGCTCACTCTGTCTGTTGTACGGCTCATATATGGCTGGAGTACACCTGACAGGTGTCTTGTTGTGGAGCAGTCATGGGTATATGTGGGATAGCATGATCAATGCAAACCGTACACATGCTCATAGAATGCAATTGTCAAGGATTATGCTGAGTGGCCAGTATAGTCCCCAGCATGGGTCCTTTGAAGTCGGCCACCCCAGTCTTCACAAGTGTAGAGTCTGCTTGTGCTAAATACAGTTTGTGTGCAGTGACAACCTTGCCTGGGGGTGGGGATGGGATATGGATGTCCAGGGAAAGGTGGGTATGGTCAGATATCAACAATGGTGGTCTACCTCTGGTGTGGAACAGTGAGTACCCATGTTGCAGATGGACAGGTGCAATATGTATTACCCCATGTGGCTGTGGTGTGTGGTTCTGCCATAGCACATGGACCCACAAATTGTAGTGGCTGTAGGGTAAAGTGGTAGAGGCCTGAGTAGTTCTCACACACAATATGCCTGTAACTGATGTTAACAATTGGAATGGTGTATGTGAACACCTGCATATCCCGGCACTGTTCCCAGGGAAGCTAAGTGTGTGTCCTGGATGTGGGTGTGGTGTTCTGAACTGGTTGTGTTGTGTGTTACAGGTCCTGTGATCACGAAGCATGGTATAGAACATAACCTGCCAGTGCGATGTGCATATCTGACCCTGACGTAGGTGGCTGCAAATGCATATATATGCTATCCCCCACCTGACAGGTAGTATTAGATGTACATAACTCTGTAGAAATAAAGATGTCAGCACCCTATAAATACTGCAGGTGCAGACCAGATGCCCAGTATTTCGGTTAGCGCGCTCTGCTAATGCATTTCACTCAAGTGTCATAATATAGGTAGGTAGGAGTTTGAACCATGCAATTGCTCAGTGTGTGTGGGTGAGCGGGGTTGATGTGTGTGCAAGTCTGTGTGAGGGAGATGTCCCTTTTGGCAACTGTGAAAGCACTCTACAGGATGCACATTCCCCTATCTCAGCACGGATGATGTCAGCACCCTATAAGTATAGCAGGAGAAGGGAAACCTCCCAGTAATTCGAATAGCGTGCTCTACTAATGCATCTGTCATGAGTGTCATAACATAGTTAGGTAGGGGTTTGAATCCTGCAACTGCCCAGTGTGTGTGGAGGGGGGTTAGTGTGTATGTGCAAGTGTGTGTGAGGGCGATGTCTCTTTTGGCAAGTGTGAAAGCACTCTACAGGATGCACATTCCCCTATCTCTGCACGGATGATGTCAGCACCCTATAAGTACAGCAGGAGAAAAGAAACCTCCCAGTAATGTGAATAGCGTGCTCTGCTAATGTGTCTGTCACGAGTGTCATAACATAGTTAGGTAGGGGTTTGAATCCTACACTTGCCCAGTGTCTGTGGAGAGGGGTTAGTGTGTGTGCAAGTCTGTGTGAGGAAGATGTCCCTTTTGGCAACTGTGAAAGCACTCTACAGGATGCACATTCCCCTATCTCAGCACGGATTATGTCAGCACCCTATAAGTACAGCAGGAGAAGGGAAACCTCCCAGTGATTCAAATAACTCACTCTGCTATTGCGCCTCTCTCAAGTGTCATAATATAGTTAGGTTTGAGTTTGAAATCTGCAAATGGCAAGTGTGTGTGTGTTTGGATGTGGGGAGTTTGTGTGTGTGCAATTCTGTATGAAAAACATGTGCTTTTTTGCAATCAGGAGATCACACTACATGATGCACATTACCCTTTCCAAACAGTGATGATGTCAGCACCCTATACATACAGCTGGAGAAGAAACACCTACCAGTAATCCGAATAGCACAGTCCGCTACAGCGTCACTTTTAAGTGTCATAACATAGTTAGGTAGGGGTTTGAAATCTGCAAATGGCAAGTGTGTATGTGTGTGTTTGGATGTGGGGAGTTTGTGTGTGTACAATTCTGTATGAAAAACATGTTAGTTTTGGCAATCAGGAGATCACACTACCTGATGCACATTTCCCTTTCAAAACACTGATGATGTCAGCACCCTATAAGTAAGGCCAGAGAAGAGGAACTTCCTAGTAATCCGAATAGTGCGCTTCGCTAATGCGTCTTTCTCATGTGTCGTAACTTAGTTAGGTAGGGTTATGAATCCTGCAAGTGTGTGTATGGGAATAGTAGGGTGTGTGTAAATGCAAGTGTGAGAAAACAGATCCTTTTGGCAAATATGACAATACACCAGATGCTGCATATTCCCCCAGTAAACACAAGGGATGTCACCACACTATCAGCACAGCCAAACAGGGCTAGTTGGCCAGTAATGCCAATAGTGTGCTCTGCTACTGGGTCTATTACCATTGTCAGAGTACAGATAGGTATGTTTTGGTAACCCACAACTGCCACGTGTGGTTGTGTCAGACATTATGACCTTGTGTGGGTCTTAGTGCATAACAATGCATGCCATTGCCTAACCAGCAATGACAATGCACACATGATGTATGTGTGCGACACATACACATAAATACTTGTGACCTGCAGTAGTTACTATGTCTGACACATGCCTTGAGTGGATACATGGTATTTGCAATGCATAACAATATGACTGTGTCTTACTGTGCAGAGGCCGCATGTGGTATGTGTCTATACAGTGTGGGTGTATATGGTAAAATACCTACAGCAGGGGATACACATCTGGTCTGGGCCATATAGTCTACATGTAGTTGATGTACAGGTGCTGCATGTTCCCACCTGTTGTGGGAGTGGTAACATGTCATTCCACTGCAATTCAGTGACCACATGCTGGGAACCCTTCAACTAGTGTGTTGTAGCTACAGTAATGCTCACGCACAATGTTTGGCTGGATGCAGTCCAGCCATATAAAGACGGTTCTTGGGACTTGCATATTGCCAGTGTTGTTATGGAGGATAGGTGAGTTTCCTGTGTATGGGAGGGTTGTGTGTGCCATGCTATGAACCAGACGGCCATCCGACACACTGTTAGCTGCACATGAATAGGCCCTGATGCTTTGTGCTGTGCCAACAACCTGGAGGTGTGTGCATCTGTGGTGCCTTGGGATACCACCCCCCTGTCCAGTGTTACATGTGTAGGGGACAACAGGCATGGTATGAGGTATAACCTGGCAGTGATGGGATGCACCTGTGAGCCATGAATCAGGACTCTGGTACTGCACAGACATTGCAGTTCACCGTGCTGAGGACAGTGTCCAGTGCATGCATCTTGCAGTGTACACTGCTGGTGTTGTGTAGCATCACTGTTAGTGTCCTATCCTGTGTGATACCCGCGAAGGTGGCTATTTAATCTGTGTCCTGCAGTATAAGGCAGTATGTGTGTATCAAGGGGCTTCGCCAATATACATTGGGCCATGGGTGTCACATGCAAGCTTCCCCTCGCACATCATTGTGGCTTCCCTAGCATGTAAGCACACGTTGACAGCCAGTGGATACCCTATGAATGACATTGGAGACTGAGCAGAATGTAGACATAGAACACCCTTCCTACATATAGTGGTAGCATACCTGGTGAGGGTATGATGGCAGCCAAGATCAGGCTCATACTGGCCCGTGCCACATGCTGAGAGATCCCTTCTATGTTCCCTATCATGTAGTCCAGGGAGGTATGTCTCAGGTCATCCATAGTGGCATGGTCAATGACTGAGTCATATGTGTCCATGCCTCTGACTGGCCTGTATGTATGTGTTTTGTGGTGGACCATAGTGCCCCAGAGGCATATCACTGTGACCTTCACCATGTACAGCCTGTTGAGCGGGACCCCACTGCAGCGGCCAAGAGAGGTACCTGACACATCTGTAGCAGGTGTGTTGTGTAGCCCTACAGGCTGTGAGTGTGTGGCACACAGGATGTGTGTGCCATGTGTGGCATGTGCTCTGTTCCGATGTAACATATGCCTGTGTGCCAGCTGCGGAGGTGTGTGATGCTCAGGCAGGATGCTATTTTGAGTTCCCACGTATGCCCCAGTGTGTTCAGCTTGCTGTCAGTGCATGTCTATGTCTGACTGGTATTGTAGTCACTGTAGTATGACATGCCACCTGACAGGGTATGGCATTACTGGGTTCAGAATGCTCAGTCCCCAGATTGGCTATGTGGTGGCATCCCACACATGTGTTGTACGTTCCTGGACAAGGGTGATGGTTGACTGCATACATGTGGCAGCTGTGACATTGCCACATGACTCACATAAACCACAACTGGACCATAGAGGTGATTCACAGGTTACCTTCGCACATGCTACCCTAGTAGTGTGATTGCCATGGTGAGTACCAACACATAGGGCCAATGGGGAACAACATACTGAAGGTGTGTATGTGTGGGTGTACTGCTACTGTTTCATAGCACTGGCATATATGACTGCACACGTGGATAAATACCAGGTAAGACATGTGCAATGTGTCACAGGCAACGTACATGCGAACAGGACAGACAGTGACGTTCTGTCATGTGTAAACTTGACATACGTATTGTACGCTATGCAGATGTCACTAGGAGTCCACAGAAGCACTGTAACTCTGCATTGCAGGTGGAAGCAGTGTTTCAGGGAACCCCAAGCGAACATGCATGCAAACAAAGCTACAGTAAGCAGGGCTGGAAGTAGTCCATTGTACAACAAAGAAGGGGTAACACTAACAGTAGGTAACAGTGCAAATATGTAGGCACTATCAACATGTACCCAGGAATGCACAACATAGATGCCCATGGTAGAAATGATATTATGTCATAGTTAATTGTGATTTGGATTACATTGGTACTGCACACATATCAACATGCGCAAACATCCACATTTCATACTCGTTGTGGGCAACTTGCCACCATTACTGTACATGTCCATCATTGCATATCACTACTTGCATTAGCTTCCCCCCTGTGCTACCCATGTATGAGGCTATCTGTTGACATCCTTACCACCGGTATGCAATTATGTGCAGCTGTTACACCTTGGTACGTACTATGGGTGCAGATAACAATTCAGGACAGTCATATGGTTACTGCATCAGGCATGCTGGGATATACACACAGTCATATCAGCACACTGTACTGCTACCAACATGATACTACTAATACACTTCTATGTAGTCACCCTGTGCATCAGCAACGTGTTTACCTGTTCCTGCACTGATGTTGGAGATTGCAGGAGGTGGCACGGTTTCATCATATGCACAGGGTGTGAATTAGGTATGCCTGAGTCTGCCACTGATAACACCAATTGACATGTGTGTGTATGTGTGTTGGTGAGGGTCAGCAGTACAGGGTGGGGCACTGTTGGTGCAGTGTGTGCGTGTATGTGGTAGCCCTAGGAGTTAACATGTCGCATGTGTGTATGCACGCACACAGTTCCACCTCATGGCTGCCATATACAGGGGTTTGTGGACAGCCACAGACTGCACCTGGCAGGTCATACAGATCAGTGTCTGTGGGCACGGACACGGTACCTGTGCCTGGCAGGGGTGCTACGGACTGTATCCGGTACTAAGCCAGACTGGGTACTGTCATCAGAAGCGGG
The DNA here is from genome assembly GCF_019279795.1 of Protopterus annectens. Lineage (NCBI taxonomy): Eukaryota > Metazoa > Chordata > Ceratodontiformes > Protopteridae > Protopterus > Protopterus annectens. The sequence continues at coordinate 1,115,269,087 of NC_056725.1, forward strand.
AGTGTGTTGACTGGACACAGGTCCCTGTTGGGACTGTCCAGAGCCACATGCACGTGGTCTCCTGGGGCATTCCGATGACAGCACAGACCCAGCATTGCTGGGGCTGCTGCTGGCACTATGGGGGCGTGCACGGGCCTGTTGTCATCCACACCGACTGCCAGCTGCTGCTGTTGCTGGCATACAGCCACATCGACGCTGCAACTGCCCACCATTGCCCTGGCTCATGGACATTTGGTTGTGGAACTGCTGTAATATGTCCCCACAATGTCTGTCTATGACATAGGTGAAATTACAGATAGCATCCGCGATGTCACGCATACTGTCAGTCATGGCTGTGCGACATGCTCTCAGCTCCCTCAGACCCTGTCTGGTGTACCTTTCCATACGTGACTGTGCCTGCATGACAGCCCGAAACATAGCTGAGGTTGACAGACCTCTTTGGGCATGTCTGCCAGAGGCAGTACGCCCACGGATGCTCCCACGAGAACCCATGGGCAACTGTCTGTGTGGTACCATCGCAGGACCCTGCCCATGGCTGCTGTGTGGGGATGCATGTGCCACAGATACCACATTACCCTGGTCAATGCCCACTGTATCCTGTCCATCACCTAGGGACAATGGTGACAAAGGATGTACTGGCAGGATGACTGTGCGCAATGATGGAGTTGACAGCTGTGTACTGTCAATTGGCTAACCAATGGTGGACCCTGACACACCTTCCTGTACCATTACACAGATATCATCATTACCAGTACCTGTGGCACCAGATTCAGGTTCTCTGCTGCAGGACACCAGAGCAGCACCAGAACCTGTGGGAGGACGACAGGAAACACAGTTTACAGTGTCCACACAATGTTACCAGTGATGCACTTATACACACATGCACACATGCACACATGCACACATGCACACATGGACACATGGACACAGGCACACATGCACACGTGGACACATGCACACATGCACACATGCAAACATGCACACAGGCACACATGCACACATGCACACGTGGACATGTGTACACATGCACACATGCACACATGCACACGTGGACACATGCACACATGCACACATGCACACGAGGACACAGGCACACATGCACACATGCACACATGCACACATGGACACAGGCACACATGCACACATGCACACATGCACACATGGACACAGGCACACCTGCACACATGCACACATGCACACATGCACACCCTGCAGTATACACACAGAGCACTACTGAGTTACACTAGTATTACTAGCACTATCAGGACTATTATAGGTATTGTTAAACACACTCACCAGCATGGATGGCCTGCCTTGCTGTAACCCCGGAGGGACCTGCAGAAATGAGGAGATTAATGTCAGTGGGCACAACTGTGCCATTGATACTGCATATGATACAGTGCAGTAGTAAACCAGTTGCCTTTCACATGTCTGCTGCTGATATTGCCAATATCACACATGCACAATTACATACTATGTTGACAGCTACATACCACGGACACACCTTACACATGCATAAACTAACAGTGTACAGAACAGTCAAGTGTACATATGGCATATTACCTGCATGCTCCATGTCATGCTGCTGTGTGGATCCAGCCTCCATCATGATGCAGGAATATTGCTGTTGCTGTTCCGGGGCTGGAGCCACAACACTTAGGAGTAGCCCCTCCAGTCTGGTGAGGGGGGAATGTGTGGCCACCCCACCTCCTGTGGCAACCTGTTGCCTGTGGATATCCGACGCACGCTGACGGACATTTCTGATTAAATCACTGCAGTGATGTCGTACCTGCTCATATGTCCTATTATGGGTGCCAATATCATTTACCCTACGGACAAGGTCCTGCCACAGTGCAGCCCTCTCCTGCTGATTCTGGCTGGTGCGGGAAAACAGTATGTCATACTCCCGCACCAGGCTCTGGTGTATCTCCTCATCTTCCGCTGCAGAGTAGGCGGGATTACGCCGATGCGCCATCTCCCTGGAAGAGAACACAAACAGGATATCAGCAGACTATGTCAGCAATATCTGGCACACATACTATACATGATACTCCAGTGAAGTGATATACCACTACTCCCATATGTTGCATTTGTGTGTCTCGTGGTGGATACACAAGTACATGGCCAGATATCAGTGCTCAGCCAACACCTGTGCAACAATACCTGCCACATTCCATACAACATAGTAGCATGCCCCATTGGTCAGCACACTGTGACAGTTCCAATGCACAACCTCACTCTGGGGGTTCATACCAAGGTACTGTATGTGGAACGCCATCCACTAGTGTGATGTGGACACAAGTTACTCGGCCTGGATATACATATCCCACCACCACCACCAGCACAGTAGACTACTTTGTTATGTATGTGATTAGACAGTTATTCACTTGTTAGGACTGAGATGGTATCCATGCAGCCCACTGGGCCAGTGGAAGCCACAACCCACACTGCTGACCCCTTTGCGAATGCTTACCACGGACATCCCACAGATTGCATGGAACTTGCACACACATTTCTAACCCAGACCCTATGAACAAAGGTTAGGCATCCTGTCCGGCGGACCCCAGCCAGAGGCAGATTGTATAACAATAGCAGGAGGCTACTGCAGGACAGAGCAGATTCACATTAAGGGAAGGCCTCTGTGGTCAGCACTGGTAATACGCTATGGTCTCTCATAACAACGGCCAAAGCCTACTCTGGGAGGGAAATGGCCACAAACACTATAGATAACCACAAGGCCTTCTTCAGTTATGTTATACATATGAACCAAATGCCTCAGATATGCTCTGAGTTAATACACACCTACTTAACATTCACCGAACACACAGATATTGGCAACATTCTTGCAGACAGGTTCGGTGCACGTATCCACCCTCCTTCTCCCCCACAAGTAGAAATACTTATCACAGCTGAATGTAACCTCCCTATCATCTCACATGTCCAGGTGAGGGCCGCACTCAGCAAATCAGAACACACAGCATCACTGTGACCAGATGGTATCCCTGGATGTGTGCTATGTGCACTCCAAGAGGACATACAACCACATATAAGACTGATATTTAACCTTGGTCGTACTACAGGATATGTACCTGAACACAGGCATACAGCAACAGTGGTCCCACACCACTAAGGAGGTACCTCTACTGACCCTGGGAACTACTGCATCATAAGCATAACTGGCCTGGTCTGCTAAGCTATGGAATTATTCAGTATGGGACGCATATACAGCGATATTGGGTACCTGCAGACACTTGTTCCCGGCCAGTTTGCCTTTGTGATGGGCTGATCCTGCCTTTTGAACCTGGCTGACCTTTCTAAACAGTCACTACAGCCATTGATGAGGGCAACACACAGACAACAGCTGCCAGGATCATGGCCTAACACTGACTGACATGTAATGTATAGTCATCCCCATTTGGTGGAACTACGTACACACAACATATCACATGGACATACCTATAGATACAGACCTATGACACATTTGGAGGGTTCACAGTATGCAGACTATTAACCTGCTACTATACATTACCTGTGTTTGTCGCAGCTGGTTGCGTTACCACTACGTCTGCTTCCTGCTGCTGCTGGCACGGCTTGCTACTGTCACTGCTGACAGCTTAGACTCAGTGTGTAGCGTGTGTATTTTTTTTTTCTCTCACTCTCTGCCTCTGTCTGTCTCTCTCCCTCTGTCTGCTTCCAGACAGTGCAATGAACGTATTGCATGTGTGGAGTGTTAGTACAGGATGCTTTTGTAGGTAGCTGCATAGGTCCATGTGATGGCCTCTGCACCAATTGTAAGCCAGCATTTGCTAATTGCATGCAGCCAGTTGTGTACTGATTGCAGTTCTCACTGTGATTTCAGGACAGTGCTATAAAAGGGTATGTGGGATAGGCATTGCCCTTTCAGATTGTAAGGGCGGGGACCATGCTGGTATGCTGTCGACACTGTTCTATGAGTGTAAAGGTTAGTATCTCTCTCATGATTCAGGCTGTGTTGTAGATTTACATTTCTCCATTCCTCTCTCCTGTTCCCTGTAGTAAGTGTGTATGCACAATGACCTACAACTATATATATATATATATATATATATATATATATATATATATATATATATATATCTTTGTAAATATACATACATTTATATATGTACATTAACTGACATTATTACCTACTAGCTACCAAATAGCATGGCTGTTTCTGTTCACACACTACTATTATGGAAAGCCACTAGTTTTGACAGTAATTCTAAATTACATGCTTTGTGTACTACACATCCTATATTCCCTTTACATTCATTCCTACTATTACATGATATATTTATTTTAGCACAATGTTCTTGTATAAGAGTCATGTCTTAGTGGTAGGTTATGCAGACTACTGTTTCCAAGGTCCTGGGTTCTGAACTGACAGTGGGATTTTATTTTGCTTTTGAACTGACTACAGGACCTGTCAATCAGAGTGACTAAGGCACTTTTAAGCAGTTGTAACCGGGTTAGCACTGATTTGCACGGAGATCACGCATGCGCACTGGCGTTTAGCTCAGCGCACACATGCGCACACCCGCTTACAACCGCTTAACAGTGCTTACTCTGGCGCACACCCGCGCTATTTTCTTTGAAAGAAATGAAAATCGGGAGACAGGAAAGTGGTGAAAAAGGGGTCACAAAGAGGGTATGACAGTAGGGAAACAAGCTTGGGATTTGCAGGAGGGATGTAGGTAAGGCCCATAGCTGCCCATTTCTTCATCAGCAACAGCTGTGCATATGTATGTAATTTGGTGTGACATTTGAAACCTTCCACCCCTGAGAGAGGTGTCAGGACAACTATAATACTTGTTGTACAGCCAATTGTAATTGATAGTTTCCATGTCCAGCAGACATGTGTGCGGAATGGGCAGATATGTATGGGGCGTAATTTTTTTGTGGGTACAGAGTGCCCTTTTTTTTTTTTTTTTTTTCAGGTGAGAGTGGTATGTCAGGTGAAGGAAGTTGGTATAGCTGGGGAGGTAGGTTGGGTAGGTCAACAGACAAGACAAACAAGATGCATACAGGGCAGTGTATGACACGTGTGGGGGGGTTACACAATTGATGGGGACAGAGGTTTGGATATCCAGAGCCCATGAGCCCACAGATGGCAACAGTGGAACTGATATCCCCACCCATGGGCAGTTGCCACTGTTCCTTCACTGCCCAGGACGGGGCTGTGCTGGGGGCTGTGTAGGCCGGGCAACAGGCATGCCCGTAAGTTGTGCCACCTGTGCCTCAAGCTGGCGTAAGGGCCCAAGAAAAGAGTCCTGGATCTCCCTACGCACCACAGTCCGGACGCTACGGAGGGTGAGTGGTGGTTCTCCTCTGGCCACACTTGCAGAGGGGTGATGAGCCCCATCCCCTGCAGCGCTTCCACCCGCAGGTGGCATAGGGCCACCGGAGGAGGGTCCAGACTGGGCACTAGTGCCAGGTGCACTCACCAGCTGAGGTGGGAGAGGTGGGTCCACTGGAACCCGCCTTCCCTGTCGTCCTATGCTTTGCATTATGTCATGACAGTTTGGGTTAGTAACATATAATACCATTCACAATTAGTTGTAACAGCATGCATTAGTATTCCCATTAACCAAACACCCAGATATTCACACCATTGAACAGCGAGCATAACACATGCATAATTTGAACAGCAATACACAGTCCAACAACATGCAGGGTTGATTGATGGCAACAGGCCATCAGGTTTGGATGTATGAACAGGGCAGATGCATCAACGGACATGCAAATATTTATGACCCAACAGGACAAATGTCCAGGGGTGTTAATTGTGATTGCACATACCATTTTCATGTGGAATGGGTTATATGTGGTTATAGGGTGGGGTGAAGAAAATAATATTAACACCTTCAAATACCAATACATATGCTGTACATTTCTAATAGATGCACATATATACACACTACTGTTCTAACTACAGTTTCCTATATGATAACTACTTCAATTTGGTGATAGGACTGTTACTGCTACATCAATATACATTTTATTGTTCTTCATACACATTCATATCTGGCTTTGTTCAGCTACATCATCCTGCTACATTTGCTTTATATATCTATAGACAACTGTGGATGTTTGGTTTGTCAGACAATCATACTATCTGCATATTGCAGACTGAGAGCAACATATCCAGATTTTGGGATACACATTCCAGCTGCAGCAACACTTTGAACAGATTTTGCTGTTTGGTTTTGCTTCTCACATGCATTTCATTCTGTACTGACTGCAGTATACTTTATTCAGGGGTTATTACTACTTTATTGGTGGATTCATAACACTTTCTCACACTCTCTCACTTGTTTTCATTTTAATATTCAGGATGGTACTTACTTCTAGGCTTTATTGACATGTTTTACCTGTAGTTATTACAATCCTTTCCAGCAGTCTCACTTCTGTCATGTTTCAGTATTTCAACAGGGGTATATTTCACACATGTGATTTGCTCATCTTCTGCAGCTGTACTTTTCAGCCTGCTGCTGGTTGTGTACTATTATATTACAGATGGGGCATCTTTATTTCAGACTTTATTTCAGACATTTTAATTTTTCTGTTTGGATTACAGACTGCAACACACTTTTGTAATCAAGCAATACTTGCAAACACTCTTACACTTGTTACTTGCACATTCTATTACTTAGTGACTACACTGCACTCTTTTGCTAACTGTCATACTTTTATATTTCTTTACAGTTACTGGGAGAGGATTACTGACCTGCCTGGTGGTGCAACTGCACCAGCCTATTGCCATAGGCTCTGTGGTTCGCAGAACGGACACCTGCAGCTGTAATATAAATGAAGTAATATTGGAATACACATCTCCATAATATCAGCTAGTTTAATTTCTTACATACATAATTACATGTAACTTACTCAGTAGTGGGCGTTGGGCATTTGCCGGACCTCCTGGATCCAAAGGTTCAATTGGTCCTGCTTGCGTCTCTTCAGGTCCGCATGGTGGTGACGAACCTGCTCACCAGTCCTTGGAATCCCTGTGGCACTGGTGAGATCATGAGCCAACCAGTCCCACGCCTCAGCCCTATATGCTCCCCACAGGACCTGGCCCTGCATGAGTTGGGCCTCATGATTGTGGACTAGGAGCCAGACCATGTATCTGGACTCCTCAATGCCCCACCTCTGTGCTTGAAAGCAACTACCATCACCTACTCCTGTCATTCTGGCTGCAAGTCAGTTCTACAATCATTTATGCTGTGTATTCCCGCCTATGGGGCTTATATATGCCGTTTTTCCCGCACATATCTGTGATTGGCCATTTTGGAATTGTATCAACTTCACAAAACCTGCTTTGTCATGCTCCACTTTGTATTCATTCCTATATATTTGCTATTACTGCATTTATAGGTACTGCTGTCATGGCTTAGTGGTTCAGTACCTTGACTATGGTTCGAACCTGGCCACTGCTTTTTATGACTGTCTAGACAGGCTGAGGGGTGTGTCTGTGTAAAGGCAGTTTTGATATGGCTTGCTCAACGTTGCCCGTCGATTAGCTTGTTGGCGTGGTGCGCAGCTCCGCGCAAACGGGGTGCACTGGTTTACACCTCATTTGGCTATCAGCAATCATATTATGCTCAGCTCAGCTAGCGGCACACAGTTTCAGCGTGTTAAACCACTGCTCACCTACGGGCACTCATTTTGCACCTGTTGAACCACAGCTCACCTTTGGGCACTGATTTTGCACCTGTTAAACCACTGCTCACCTACGGGCAGATGCACTCACCTTGTTAAACTGTAGCTCAGCTATAGGCACATCTGTCATTTTTTATTATTTTGTTATCTCACATTTCTTCAAAATAAATGGACTATTTCATTACATTTTACATGAACTATGATTTTATATGTGTACATGTTTGTCAGGGACTTGTTTCGTGCTTATTTTACTAAAAATAAAAGTTGGTGCTGTCGGGCTCGAACCATGAATGCCTGCTCTTTAGCCGATGTCTTTACCGCTACGCTATTGCTTTTTGGCTTACTTTGCATATCTAGTTCTTATATCCTTTTCCACTGACTGCTAAATGTGGCTAAGCTACGGGCACGCCAGCATAAGCAGCGCACTCACGGGCAAACATCTTTACATTTAAAAAAATATATAAGATGTTCATTTATATATTTTATGTTCATAGTCTGTGGGGGCATGTGTTGTGTTGTGTTTATTCACATTTCCATGGCCTCTGTCGTGGGTGTTTACTTTGGGCAATTTTACTCTTCTGGGGGCGTGTCCGCTTGCAGGGCTCAGCCTACGGACATGCCCCCTACTGTCTTCCACGGACCATGTTAGCCTTCGGTGTGATTCAGCATGCCCTCATGCCTATGCATGACATGCTGACATCACACCGTTTAACTGCAGCCTCCGTGTAAGCCTTGTAACTCTTACACGGAGGCTTTGTGAATCCTGCCCATAATGTTTTTGGTTGGAGAGCTATGCGTGTGTGGGGTTTTTTTTGTATCTATCTAGTTAGCTCTTCTTATGTATCTACCTCTGTATATGATTACAGACCTGATGAAAGCTTTATTGCATGTTAGCCAAAAGCCATTTTAGTTAAAAGTCATTCTTTTTATATGTATGTTATGCTTTTCATAATACTTGATTTTGGAATGTGGGTTGAGAATAGATAGATAGTGTTTTCCTTAACTAGGATTTAGTTTGATCTAATCAGTAGTAGTGTATGGGGGTGGGCCCTTGCTGTTCTTAAATGCACTTTTACAGCCCTGTTTATATTGTTTGCCTGGAATAGACTGTTTTAATTTAAAATCAAACAATACATATATTTCACACCTACTTCTAAGTGTATAAAAGCTGATATGTTTAACATTGTAAAGTATTTCTGAATTTTTTGTTACTGAGGATTTCTTGTTTGTGATGAATAAAGGCTTGCTGCTTTAGAACACTACCTGGGTTTTATGATTGTTGGAAGTTTTAAGACTACTATTTTTTTCTGTTTTTAATCTTTCTAAACAAGCCCATCTTCCTAATTAGTGAGGTGATAACAAATTTGAACCTGTGACAAACAGGAGTCCTTCACCACTGAGAGCATGCAGTCTCACCAAAATGACTATAGCTGCCTAAAGGAGAAAAAAACAGCAAGAAAAAGTGAGTTTGGCAACCCATGTAGATGTCACCAGCCAATAAGATTCTACTAGCTCACTGTTAGCTCAAAAGATCCCCTAACAATAAAGATGCTAGCCCTAATATAACCAAACCATTCTATTGTCCAGAATTTTACAGGATGTCCAGCTACTTCTGTTATATGTTTGGTCTGTTCCTCATGCATTTTATGGCTCACTGTCAAGTCATTAGCTATTGAAGTCATTAAATAATAACAGACATTTGAGTTTTGAACTTCATATCATTTAGCAATGTGAGCTAAAGACAAAACATATTATTCTAGCAAGTTTCTAAGTTTATAAAAGCAACATTTAAGTTTATCTCTGAGTTTGGCTTTTGTCCTCCTATTTTTTTTGATGTTTGCAATTAATTTTGCAAATCCCCCCCCCCCCATTGAAGTGAACCTACAAAAATTCATAAATCATCAACAGCCACTCAAAGACATATAAATCTATGGAAATTAAACAAGGCACAAAGTTGCTAATCTAATATTCAGTTTTCCTGCAAATGATAGCTTACTTTCCAAGAAAACTACAAATATCAAGGTCATGTCTTGTGGTGAATACCTGTAAGGGTAGCACAGACATATGAAAACAAGTAGGTGACATTTTTGAACTCCACACCCTTGGCATAAGTCTTTGGCTAATGAAAAACCCTGCACTGCCTCAGTACACCAAACCATAAGCAGTATCAATCATATGCAGCAACTTAAAACCCCTGAATGAAAACACATGAAAATGTAACCAGCCACCAATACCTAAATTGTCCATAATTAAACCAAAAAGCTACTTTTATGCCTCATAATCTATCATATCCATACTGGGCTAGTGGTATGCTGGGTGGTCACTCTTGCTGTGTATAGTGATTGCCAAAACGTTTTACTGGTCCATATTAAATGTATTTATGACTGAAAAGTTTCATTGTACTCTCATAGTTAAAACAGTATCTTAACGGCAATGCCACAAAGTCCAGTCTCTACAATTTGGTGGGATGGCCAGCTTTCTACTTCAATTACAACCCTTTCCACTGACCCTATCAAAACTGCTTCAGAAACCCCACTGTGTAAAACCTGACAACCCTCATTACTATGAGGTATCTTTGCTAAAATTTAAGTAGCACTAACATTAGTTTTTTCCTAATTCTTTAAAACATTAAAGCTAGTCACTTACCACTGGTCACTGGACAGGCGACAAGTTGTTCTGCCGGGCTTGACAAATGACTCACCCTGGCTGTAGGTTAAATGTGCTCACAGAGATTATATGCTGTCAACATGACCCCTTATGCTGACAGCAGGCTTGGAGACAAATGCATCTACAGGTGAACAAACCTTGATTCATGAAGGAAACAAAGAAATGTAGGATAGCAACAGACCTGAAGGCATGGATGAAAAGGCTGAAAAGTTTGCACTGACTTTGTAACATGAGCATTTAGAAACCACAGTTTTATTTTGCTTTCTGTTTGTTGACAGGGTAAGTTGACTTCTTAATTGACCCTTTTCAGATTTGACTTGGGGTTTTCCTTAGGTAAAACAGGTACAAACAGTGTAACACTGTAAAAGAACATGTAGCACATATAAATGCACAGCATGTTTACAAATGACAGTCATATCCTGTATGCAAATAATCTTGAACATTTAACACAGCTATTTGATGAATCATAAACATGACAATATGACATTAGATGTTGCCTTAGTCTTTAGGCTAAAAAAAATGTCTAAGCTTGTTTTCTGCCTTTCCTGTAAGTAGTCTAGTCCTGATACAGATTTGTTGTATCCAGGACTCTTTGTAAGCTTCTGAGCCCCCAATCCTTTCTGTGTTGGAGGGAAGCCTTCTAGCTTATAAGTGAGAGTGGTAAGCAGTAGGTAGCTTATTTGAAAAAAAAAAAAACACACTTTATGTATCTCCGCTTAGCTAAGGTTAAACTATTTCTGGTGCCATAAAGAATGCTCTTCAAATTTTCACTTTGAACTAGCCAGTTTTTTAGTATTAGCACTCAAATCTGTTTCTTTGAGCTCAGCACTTGTTCAGAAGTTGTTGTAAGCACTAAATAAGTTACAAATTACTACAACACTCAACTTTCCTCACTTGTCTAGAGGAAAACAGTTTTTAGTACTTAATAAATAAGCACCTATCCAGGCATGTCTAACGGTCAACTCCTGGTGTCTTCTCCTATCTACCTGATGAATCTGGGCATCTTGGGGCAATGCAGCAATTGCCTCATGTATACAGATAACACTGTCCTCCTACCACCCAACACTACAACCTGTGAGAGATGCACTTATATAGCCAAACTGGAAGCAAAGCTGTCTTCACCCAAGACTGGACTAGACAGTCAAGAGGAGAAGGTAAACACTTGCACCACACCAGACTCATCACATACTCCCTCAAAACCTACACCACCAAAACACACACATAGCAACACAAAACACACACCAACATTTGTGGAGGCTCTCAATAAAAATCTGCCCAAGCAACAGGGACCTCCAAAGCAGAAACGCAAGCAACCACCACCCCCAACACAACCCAAATGACACATAGCCCACAAACTCAGTGTGCCACTCAACCACAGCCCATAAGGCATGACAATGCACCCAACCCTCTAGTCATAGGTGACTTTATAGTCAGGCACACTGATGTTCCACTCACCAGGCTAAACAAGGAGAAAGTTACTGTCAGCTGCCTGTCGGGTGCCAGGATCCACCACATAACACACGCACTCAGGTCACTCCACAACAAGTACAAAAATGACTCTGTCATTGTCCATGTTAGTGTGAATGACCTGAGATGCACCTCCCTGGACTACATGAAAAGAGACATGGAGGATCTGTCTGATCTTGTAGCCCAGGCAGGTATGACCCTAGCCCTGAGTAGCATCCTGCCATCACCCAGAATGATACCACACTACAAGGACAAAATGATTGACTTCAACAATTGGCTAAGCTTCTGGTGTCATTCTAAAGGGATCCAGTATCTGTCTGCCTGGGATGACATGATCGACAGACCACAATGCTTTGCCAGAGATGGCCTGCACCTGTCACCCTTGGGATTCTGGACACTGGCTAAGGGTCTTGCCACCCCTATAGTGCCTTTTTTAGGCAAGGTTCAAATGACAAATTTACCATCATAACAGGTACAAGCAAGCAAAATCTGAGGGTAATGCTACTCAATGCTAGAAATCTAAACCTCAAAATGCACTCGAGGCACTCCTTAAAATGGAGAACATCAACATCTGTGCAGTGACAGAGACCTGGTTCAAGGGTCCATAGAGCTCCCCTGCATTACCACGGTATAATTCATACCACACCTTTCGGCCACCTAACCGGAACCAAAACACTAAAGGCAGAGGCGTGTCCATATTCATTAAGTATATCCACACATCCAGGCTAGTTGCTCAGCATAATGCATTTGAGATTATCCAAGTGCAACTAACTCTGGGCAAGACCACAATCTAAATTGTAGCTTGCTACAGATCCCCAACCATGCCCCAGGATTCTCACTCCTCATTTCTTAATACACTGGAAAATATTAAGGTACAACCTAACACCCTAATAATGGGCGATTTCAACTACCTCACCATTAACTGGAAAAACTACTCATGTACCAACTCTTTTGCTCAAAGTTTTCTGGAATTCATAAATTCCAACGCCTTGAATCAACTTATCCACACCCCTGCCAAAGGCAGCAATATCCTAGACCTGGTCATTAACAACATGGGCAACCAGTGTTTCACACCAGAGGTCAGTTCCTCGTTAGTCAGATCCGACCATCACCCTAGACATCCACATCCCACCCCCACCCCCCATTAGGGAAACCACCGTAAAATATTTCTCCAAAGCCAACTTCACGATTCTTAAGACAGAAATGGCAATCTTCACGACACCCATGCAGATGGACAATAGAGGTACGACTGCTGAATCCTACACAAGTGCACTTTATAAGCACTGAGTTCATGTATCATGCAATCCCTAATAGAACCTAGATGCTATCCTCCAAAAAAAAAAGGAAGCCAATCTGGTGATCCCCTGCAATAAATAAACTCTACAACAGAAGAAAGAAACTGTTGCAAAAAAGAGCAAAATCCCATGATTGGAGGAAATCCCTGGTCAGCCTCAGTAAGAAGCTGAGATCCCTCATAAAATTCTCCAAAGCTAGTTAAGAAAACAAAATCACCACTGTTTCTAAAGACAACCACAAAGCATTCTATAGCTATGTCAGGAATCTCAATGGCAACACTCAGATCTTCTCTGAGTTACAGCACAATGGCACTAAATATATAGAACCAAATGATATTGCCAACATCCTGGCAGATAGGTTCAGTGCTAACTTTACCCCCCTCTCACCCCCTAAAGGGTCCATCTCTATACCGGAAGAGTGCAAAGTTCCTGTAATCACAGCTGCACAGGTAAAACACACACTCTCCAAAGCTAAGAACACAGCATCCATGGGACCTGACAACATCCCAGGCTACATTCTACATGATCTACAGAATTAACTGGCACCCCACCTAAGTACCATGTTCAATCATAGCCTCACCTCAGGCTTTGTGCCCACTGAATGGCACACAGTGATGGTTATCCCACTACACAAAGGAGGAGCCACCATGGACCCCGGGAACTACCACCCCATTAGCCTGACAAGCCTGGTCTGCAAAGGCTATGGAACAATCATCATGGAACTTATAAACAATGACACTAGTAATCTTCAAACTCTGGACCCCACCCATTTCTGGTTTTTAAAAGACAGATCATGTCTCCTAAACCTGATAGACTTCTTTGAAGCAGTCAGCAAAGCCATAGATGAGGGTAAGGTGGTTTACACAGCCTATCTAGATCTCGCCAAGGCTTTTGACACCATCCCCCACTCTGGGATTATAGATAACCTCACTAGACTAGGTATAAATCCCTATGTCACAAGATGGGTTGCCAACTGGCTCACTGACAGAACCCACACTGTGAAAGTAGCAGACTCCAAATCTAACTTTAGACCAGTGACAAGTGGAGTACCACGGGGTTCAGTCCTGGGTTCTCTCCTTTTTGGCTAGGCTTATATAGGCCCTAGGACCAATAGCCTAATACTTACCTATGAACCTATGAATCTATATGGATTGTGGCTTGCCCATGACACAACAACCAACCAACTTCCAAAAGCTCTGGATCCCTCCCACACTTCCACTCTAATTGCTGATTGTTCACCCCTGAGTTGGGAAAATCAGCAATCAGAATGGAAAATCTTCAGCACTTTCCTGACGCCTCACAAGTCAATGGAATCACAAGAGCAACACCTGGACTTCAGCTCCTTTCTAACAGATAAGTCCCCATTGGGGAACCCTTCCATACTGAAATTTTAGCTATTACATTTTATATATTTTATTTAAGAAGAGTTATCTACTTTTATTTTATTTCTAGCCTTTAAGAATATCTGACTGAATTTCTGTCAGGGATCACTGTTTTTATCTTTAGCTAAAATTGGAGCTAATTTAGTGACACAATGTACTGCTTGTATACATTTTTTTTACTTTGTAAGTAAAAGTTTGGTATGGAAAAGTGTTTTAGTTGGACAGGAACAGCAACAGGTTATGTAGTGCTTGTGTACATGCCATAGCAATTTACCTTCCATTTTTTCTGTCAAACTAAATTCTCTTTCCAGGGGTTTCTGACAGGGATTTTATTGTGCTGCTTGTGTATTACAGTGTTTTTGTGGACTCTGTATGTGTATAAAAGTGTAAGTTTTCTGCTTGTGCAAACTATTTGGCAACTTACATTCCGGCAAACATTCCAGTGATCCTTACCACATGTGTAGCATTCTGCTTAGTCACAGCATGGATACAGCATGGATACTTGCCCTGCCCCTGCTGGTCTTACTTCCATAGTTTCTAGAAAGAAAGAAAACTTACCAGAGACCCCTTGCCAACTCTGATGGCTCATTCCTTGACTCAGACATTAGTGGATAATGCTGTGGTGATTCCTAAGACCATTCAATTGTTGCTTCAACTTCTTCTGTTTAAGTTTTTTCATCCACCATGAACCATGGGGTCAGCCACACTCTCTATGGCTGTCCTTTGTCCAAACTGAGCATAGGAGAACTATCTTTACTGAGGCATGGAGACATACCTTTGAATGCTGATCAATGTGGTCAGGGGAAGAAACCTCTTGATGGGACAGAAGTTCCTTCTCCTAGTCTGTCTTCAGAGATATCTGTTAAGAAAAAAATAAACATTAAGCATTGCTCAGCAGAAGACTTGGAGTCTGTAAGAAAATATGATTTTCTTACCTCAGCCAATAAATTGTTACAGTCAATCCTTTTACTCAGAATACAATACCTGTAAAACAGGTTAGTAGAAACTTACCTGAGGAAGACATACCAAATGATTCTGACATAGACAGGGACAAGGCTTCATCTCTTGCAGAAATTCTCATCCTCATTTCTCAGATGTTGAGGAAACTTGGCCTTTACAATCTCCTTTGGAGGAATTTTCCTTTTCTCAATCTATAGCCAGGATGAATAAGATGTTTTTATGGGAACAGTTGGAAGTTCCCCTGAACTGAGGAGAAATTAGGATATGTTACAAGTGGATATGTCTCATTCTACACCTATTCCACCTCTAGTAACAGTCTTACAGCAACAACCCACTAGTCCCCAAAAAATAACATAGCATGTACATTTCCCAAACTAAAAATCATGTATTTTCTCATGTTAGATCTAACCCTGCAGCCATTTCCATGTCCTCACCATCAAGGAACAGCCTCCTGGTATTCTCCAACCCTTCCCATGTGGGTATGAAGGGGAAAATATTGGACAGATTTGGTAAGATAATTTTTTCTCTTCCATTTTTAAATAAAACATGCTTAACTGTGAGACCCATATGTGGAAGTTTGTGTTTTTATGTATAGATAGTTTGAGACAATTAGCTACCGCACTTTCCCCTGAATGTATTGCCTATCTCTTTTCTATAATTTCTAACATTTCTCAAATATCTAAACATGCTTTTATGAGTGCGTATGGTTCATCTGTTACTCGGGTCCTCAAACAATGTAATGAGAGAGGGAAATTAATTCATGGAGTGTCCTAGATTTTTTAGGATCCCCCTTACAAATCTGCCAGACCCTCTGTCATGTATAAGAAACAATCCCTGCCGTCTTAGAAAATACAGGGAAATAAACAAAAAACAATGGCAGGAGGGGAACAATAAGAAACAAGGATCCATTCCTAAAAAGGGACAATCTACAACTACAGAATGACTACTTCAGCCTTCTTTCTCCCACCTCTCCACTCCTGCCCCTACTCTCAAAATCTGTAATAACAACTGGCTCTGTACACTCCCTTTTGGCAACAGATTGTTGAAAACTCATGTGTGTTAAATGGGGTTCAGGAGGGATACAGTTGGCATTGGATACAAATACATCTATTCAGGGGAGTTCTTCCACACCCTCCAGATCACACAGAATTTTTTCCTCAGATTCTTCAGTACTTATTCACCTTAAAAGTCATAGAACCGGTGTCATTAAATCAAATCGGCAAACGCTTCTTTTCCAGATTCCTTGTATGAAAGAAAAAAGTTGTTTGGAGACAAGTTCTTCATCTTTTCTTCTTAAATCTGTGAAAATTCCAAACTTCAAGATGCTGACCCAGAGTTTGTTACCTTTCATTCCCCAGGGAAGCTTTATGGTAACATTAGATCAAAATATGCATGCTATTACATTTCTGTAGCCAAAGACTTCAGGAAATTTTCCAGATTTTCTGTGTCTGTGTCACATTATCAGTTCTCTGCATTATCCTTTGGCTTATCTTATGCTCCAAAAGTGTTTACAAAACTTCTAGCTCTAGCAATAGCTAATTGCAGATTGAATGACATTCACATATGTCCATGTTTAGATGACTTATTCATTTTATAGAGTCTTTTCCCAGATGTCAAGAGTCATTACAATGTGTTTCTTCTCTTCTGACCAATCTAGGGTTCCAAAAAAAATATTCAGAAATCCTCCCTGACTCATTCACACAGGATTGTCTTTCTAAGATGTTTTATAAACATTTTGTAGCAAAAGTTTTTTTTTTTTTTTTGACAGAGGAGAATGATTCTTATCTATACACTTTCATGAACTTCTCAACTTTCTCTCAGACTCCAGTCTGAGAGCATCTCAGGATCATGGGGTTCATGGCATCAGTGATTCTTATGATTCCTCTTGCCAGGTAACATATGAGAAAGATTCAATGGTTTATAAAAACTATATGGTCCCAACATTTGCTTCTTGTGGAAATTCCAGTTCCAGGCATGAGTTTAATAAAAAAGGAACTGCACTGATGGAGACTACAAATAAAATCAAATTCAGATCTCCCCTTTTCTCATCTGCTACCAAGTCAATCTGTAAATATGGACATCTCAGATTTCACTTGTGGGGGGCAATTTAAATGGAGTAAAGTCACAAGACCTGTGGAGTTCCTCTGACTGGCCAAAGCACAACAATGTCAATGAGGTATTGGCTGTGATCCATACTTTAAAATCTTTCTATAATCTATGGTTCCCTAGACCTCTTCAAGTGATTACAGACAACACCATAGTGATGTAGTACATCAAAAAGCAGGGAAGGCACCAGCTCAGACCATATATGCATGTCAGTTATGATGGCTTGGGAGGTAGCTCTTCAGTGCTCATTAATCCTCTAAGCATCTTACATTCTGTAAGAGCAAAACATAGTGGTAGACGAACTCAGCATGACCAAGACAGATCCTCATGAAAGGAAACTGAATTAGGGGATCTCCCAGGAACGGATCGCATTGTGGAGAACACCTCAAGTAGATATGTTTGCTTCCTTTTAAAACAGACAACTGAGGAAATTCTTCTCCAGTGTTCTTGGCAAACAGGCCTGGAAAACAGATGCATTTTCATTCCCATGGCTGGAAATGTTCCTTTATGCATTTCACCCTTTCCACTGATATCCAGGATAATTCTGAAAATTCAAAACGATTCGCTAAAATAATTGTGGTGACCCCCTTTCAACATAGGCAACACTGGTTCTCTCTTCTTATGGAAATGACCAAGGTCAGTTACCACAAGCTTCCTCACAAACTCGACCTACTCATACAAGATGGGGAGTATGATACCTAATGATCTCAAATATTTTCAGCTAGCTGCCTGGATGATTCAATTCTAATTCCTTTTAGGCATCTCTTTTCAGGGGACATGAAGCAAGTACTAAAGGATGCAAGAAAACCTGCTATTATGAAAGCTTATATTGACAAGTAGAAAAGATTTTCTAGTTGGTGCCTAGTTAATAACCAGGGTCCTATCAGAGGTTATGCACCACTGGGGCTCAAATATTTGTAGGAGTTACAGTATAGTCTGGCCGCTCGTATGCTTCTGTCAAGAATTTCAAGATACACCTTGCAGTCATTTCAATATATCTTCCCATAGAGTCTACACTTTCTTCTATGCTTTTAGTAAAACAGTTTCTTAAAGGAGTTTTATACTTGAGTCCTTCCCTAAAATAGGTTGCTCCTTCTTGGAATCTATGTCGCCATCTGAACATGCTCATCTAGCAGATTTGAGGTTTATTATATGGAAACCTTTTCTTCTCATTGCTCTGACATCCACAAGAAGAGTATCTGAGTGGCTCCCATGGTGGGTGAATTGTATTTAGAGTTACAAAGGGATAGGTTAGCATTAAAAACAAATACCCTATTCATGCCAAAGGTGTTTCAGAGTTCACTTTGAATCAAGTCATTAATCTCCCAGTGTTGTATTCAAATCCTCAGAACCTGGGATAAAGGACTCTGCATCAAGTTTCATAAATCGTTAGTCTTTATTAGAACTGAGTTCATTCAAAACCTTTCTTTCTGCATTAATTAAATTAAAGTTTTCTTCTTTCATCTTGGAAGATAAAATCTGTCTGATTTCAGTTTCACATATTTTTTTAAAAAGTGCTATACTTGGATGCAATGGTAGTTTAAAACAAAATTCAGCATAAAATTTCCTTACCTTGAATATGTCTGCCAGAACACAATACCTGCAAATTCATTTTTCTTGTGTATAATTTAAGATCAGTTAAAGTGTCCTCCAGCTCAAAGCATGATGTAGGAATAAAAGTAAATTTCCATTTTAATAAAGTAATAATATCATCAGTAATATTCAAGTCACTATTATTATCATCTGAAACCATGGGCTTGATTCCATAAAGTTCACAGAACTTGATGCATTTCCCCGATGTCAGTGCAAAAGTTGTGGATTAGCCTGTAATATGTAAATATACCTCAGTGCACTTAAGAATATCTCAGCCTCTAACAAAGTTTCTCAGTAGCAATGGTGCACTGTATATCAGTCACAGCTACTCTGCAAGTCGTGAAAACTGTCTCATAAAGCATGATGCACATTAACAAAGTCAAGGAAATACTTTCACAGTATAAGCTGCATGACATTCTTAAATACATACCCACAACAATCTCTCCAGTAAACTTAGAGAAAACTATGGGATATTTCCATAAGTCATTTATTAGTAAAATATACATGCTTTTACTTACAGATTCTGATGGAATCTGTAAAATTCTAATAAAAAAAATAATAAAGGTGAAGGGCACTCATAGCCATATCACCAAAGCTAACATTAGCTAACAATTAGTGTGGAACATGTATGGGAAACATAGGTAATGCACACACCCAAAGGAATAGGTTCATAGGTTCATAGGTTCATACTAGGCTATCTGCCCTAGGGCATTTATAAGCCTAGCCAGAGTGTGTTTGGCTTTTACCACCCATTTTAAATTAATTTTGCTATGCCCTTTTTCGAGGTTAGTATACTGTGCCTCTGTCTAACAGTGACACAGAAGTGATACTCGGGGTAAACCTACAATCTCCCATCCACTCA
Source organism: Protopterus annectens (assembly GCF_019279795.1). NCBI lineage: Eukaryota > Metazoa > Chordata > Ceratodontiformes > Protopteridae > Protopterus > Protopterus annectens. The sequence continues at coordinate 1,115,289,099 of NC_056725.1, forward strand.
TCAAGATTCCTCTTGAAGAGAGTCAATGAGGGACTCTGCCTAACCTGGACTGAGATTTTATTCCAGAGTGAAGGGAGCCTCTGGGTTATGAATCTGTCCCTCCAACATGTCCTATTTATTTCAATGCTGAGGTTCAAGTCTCTCAAGCGTGTAGCTCAATGGGATTTGGATTTTCTGAGGTGCAGCATGTCCATTAATTCTGGGTTGGACATGGCTTTATACGTCAGGCACAGATCGGCTCTGAGCAGGTGGCATGCCACTGAGTAGAGCTGGAGTTTCTTTAACCGGGCAGCATATGGCATCTGTTTGAGCCCTTTGATCCTCTTGGTGAGGTACTTTTGGGGTCTTTCCAGTTGCTGCAGGTGTCTGGTAAGGTACATCCCAAAAGGGACATTGTACTCAATTATGGGCCTGATGAGGGATGAGTAAAGAGGCACGATGACCTCCCCTGATCGAGATGTGAATCCCTTCATGATTACATGGGCTATATAAAATGTTTTTCTAACCACTTTGGCCACGTGGTTGTCAAATAAGAGATTGCTATCAACTTGGGTCCCCAGGTCCCTAATTACTTCTTCTGTACTTAATGGATTTCCACCTATGTGGTAATTTGTGGGCACTTTGTTTTTGCCAAAGGGGATGACTATACACTTTTTGGCATTTAGCTTGAGGCCATGGCTCTGGCACCAGTTGTCTGTTTCTATGAGGCCCTTTTGGAGGATGCTTGTGTCAGCTGGAGAGTCGATTATGGTGCCCAGTTTGCAGTCATCTGTGAACTTAGTCAGCCACAGTCCTTCCGTGTTGGCCTGTATCTCCGAGAAATATATACCGAGCAAGAGAGGTCCCAGGACTGAGCCTTGTGGGACGCCACTTGTAACTGGTTTGGAGTCTGACATGGCTCCAGCAATTCTAACCATGTGGGTTCTGTCCTTGAGCCAGTTTGCAACCCATCTAGTGACATAGGGTTTTATATTTAAGCTGGTGAGCTTATCTATAATGCCTGAGTGGGGTATTATATCGAAGGCTTTTGCGAGGACCAGGTAGGCTGTGTGGACCACCTTCCCCTCGTCAATGGCCTTGGTGACTGTTTCAAAGAAATCAACCAGGTTTAAAAGGCAGGATCTGCCCTTAACAAAGCCGAACTGGGTAGGATCCAGTGTCTGCAGGTCCCCAATATCTTTATTTATGAGGTCCATGTTGATCCTTTCCATAGCTTTGCAGACCAAGCTAGTCAGGCTTATGGGGCAATAGTTTCCAGGATCTGTTGAGGCACCACCTTTGTGGAGAGGGACCACTGTTGCTGTACGCCACTCTTTGGGTACATATCCTGTAGTAAGGCTGAGATTGAACAGTAGTTTTATGTTTGGGTTTAGCTCTTCTTGGAGTTCATGTAGGACGCAGCCCGGGACACCGTCTGGTCCCATTGATGCTGTGTTTTTTGCTTTGGAGAGGGCAGCTCTTACCTGAGCATCTGAGATTTCAGGGGGGCAGCACTCTGCTGGGATAGATATTTGCCCTTTTGGTGGGGGGGGGGAGTTTGCACTGAACCTGTCAGCTAGGATGTTGTCAATGTCTGTGGGTTCGGTGTATTTTTTGTTATTCTGGACTAATTCTGAGCATATCTGGGAATTCCCACCCAGGTTCCTAACATAACTAAAGAAAGCCTTGTGATTATCCTTAGTGTCCTGTGCAATTTTTCTCTCAAAGCTGGCCTTAGACGATTTTATGAGTGCCCATAGTTTTTTGCTAATACTGATCAGAAAAGCCTTCCCTTTTTGGGATTTTGCTGTATCATATAGTAGCTTCTTCCATCTATTGTATAGTTTGTTTATGGCTGGGGTCCACCAGACAGGACATCTGCCTTTGGAGGATTGGGTCTTGGTTTTATTTGGGATTGCATAATCCATGCATTCCTGATGGTGTTCATAGAATGCATTTATAAAGGATTTTGCTGTCTGGGCCGTACTTTCCACAGACCCGGGGGCTTTGAAGGATTCCACCTCGGTTTTGAGGAGTGTGAAATTTGCTTTAGAGAAGTTTTTCACTGTGGATTTCTGGGCAGGGGGTGGGGACAGGATGTGAATATCCAGTGAGATTAGTTTATGGTCTGATCTTACCAGTGAGGGATACACTTCTGGTCTGGAGCATAGAGTCCCCATGTTGGTGATGATCAGATCCAGTATGTTTTCCCCTCTTGTGGGAGTGGTAACAAGTTGTTCCATAGCATTTGAGTTTATAAATTCTAGGAACCTTTGGGCTAGGGTGTTGGAGCTAGAGTAATGCTCCCAGTCTATGTTTGGGTAGTTGAAGTCGCCCAATATAATGGTGTTTGGAGAGACCTTCATATTTTCCAGTGTTCTCAGGAAGGCCGAGTGGGGTTCCTGGATTTGGGAGGGTGGTCTGTAGCAGGCTATAAACTGGAAGGCAGTTTTACCCACTGTTAGTTGCACATGGATAGTCTCTGATGCTTTGTGCTGTGCCACGAACCTGGAGGTGTGGGTATCTTTGAATATTGATACTCCCCTCCTTTTGTGGTTCGGTCCAAGTTTTGGGGCCAAAAGCATGGTATGAGGTATAACCTGGTAGTGCTGGGGTGCTCTCGAGCCTTGAACCAGGTTTCTGTTACTGCACAGATATCGATGTTCTCCATGCTAAGGAGAGTTTCAAGTGTGCATCTTGAGGTTTAGACTTCTGGCTGAGTAGCATTACTCTTAGTTTCTTATCCCTGTGATACCTAATGGAGGTGGGTTTGTCTTTGAGCCTTGCCTAAAAAGGCACTATGGGGTAGCAAGAGCCTTTGCCAATATCTGAAAGCCCAGGGTGACAGGTGCAAGCTGTCCCTAGCGAAGCATCGCGGGTTGTCGAGCATGTCATCCCAGGCTGACAGGCATTGGATCCCCTTTGAATGACACCAATACTTAAGCCAATTGTTGAAATTGATCATCTTGTCTTCATATTGTGGCATCATTCTTGGTGAAGGTAAGATGCTACTCAAGGTCAGGGTCATACTGGCCTGGGCTACATGCTCAGAGAGCTCCTCTATGTCTCTTTTCATGTAGTCCAGGGAGGTATGTCTCAGGTCATGCACACCAGCATGGACAATGACTGAGTCATATTTGTACTTGCCTTGGACTGACCTGAGTGCTTGTGTTATGTGGTGGATCCTAGCACCCGACAGGCAGCTCACCGTGACCTTCTCCTTGTTCAGCCTGGTGAGCGGGCGTCAGTGTGCCTGACGATAGAGTCACCTATTACAAGTGTATCAGCTGTGTTGCTTAGCCTTAAGGGCTGTGACTGTTCGGCACACTGGCTTTGTGAGCTATGTTTTCCACGTGTTTTGTTTTGGGGTAGCAGTTGCTTGGGTGTCTGCTTTGGAGGTCTCTGCTGCTTAGGCAGATTTTTATTTAGATCCTCCGAGTATGTTTTTGTGTGTTTATGTGTTTGGTTTGCTGTCATGGTAGGTCTATGTGAGACTGGAATTGCAGTGAGTGTGGTTTCCTTCTCCTCCTGACTGGTTATGCCAGTACTGAGTTGAGAGAGCTTAGCCTCCAGTTTGGCTATATGGTTGCATCTCTCACATGTGTTGGAATTTGTTGGGAGGAGGAGAGGGTTGTCTGTGTACATGAGGCAGTTGTAACATTGCCTCAAGATTCACAGATTCACCAGCTGGACTGGAGAGGAGATTGACAACTGACCTTTGGACATGCTAGAATAGTATTAGGAATTCCTTTATAATTGAAAAAAAGGGCCAATGGGGAACAAGGTACTCACGGGGAGTTTGTGAGGGTGTAGTGCTTTTAATTTTTTAGTGCCTTATATAATTACTAATTACTTTTTAGTGACTTATATAATTGCTTTAGTGAGCAAGTGCCAGGTAACTTAAATGCAATGTGTTACAGGTAACTTAAATGCAGAAATGACAAACAGTAACTTTCTTTCAAGTGAAACAAGGAAATAAGTACAGTAAGCAATGAAGATATCACTAAGGATCCACAGAAGTGCTGAAAAGCCATGTTTTAGGTGGAATTAGCATTTCAGGGAAATGACAAGCAAACAAACAACAAGCATACAAACAAAGCTAGATTCAGCAGGCCTGGATCTAGTCTATGCTACAGCAAACAAGGTGTACCAATTTCAGTAAGAAACGGTTCAAATATGCAGGCACTATAAGCCTTTAACCAGAAATTCCCAGCTCAGAAGGGCAGAGTCCAGCCTCTCCTCCCACAAGAGTGCAGACCATGAACCTTCTTAATGTAAAATAACCGGCCTGAAGCCCAAGTGCTTAAACCAGAACTAATACACTTTTAGAAAAACAGACACCGAGCCCTCAATCAGCAGTTCCCAACTTAGAAGGATGTAAGCAACCTGTCCTGCCACCACAGTGCAGGCCACAAACCTTCCTAATGTAAAACAACTGGTCTGAAGCCCAAGTGCCTAATCCAAAAGACTTAAAATGATAGCCCCGAGGATTGGATCTTGGTTTTATTTGGGATTGCATAATCCATGCATTCCTGAAGGTGTTCATAGAATGCATTTATAAAGGATTTTGCTGTCTGGGCTGTACTTTCCACAGGCCCGGGGGCTTTGAAGGATTCCACCTCGGTTTTGAGGAGTGTGAAATTTGCTTTAGAGAAGTTTTTCACTGTGGGTTTCTGGGCAGGGGTGGGGTCGGATGTGAATATCCAGTGAGATTAGTTTATGGTCTGATCTTACCAGTGAGGGATACACTTCTGGTCTGGGCATAGAGTCCCCATGTTGGTGATGATCAGGTCCAGTATGTTTTCCCCTCTTGTGGGAGTGGTAACAAGTTGTTCCATAGCATTTGAGTTTATAAATTCTAGGAACCTTTGGGCTAGGGTGTTGGAGCTAGAGTAATGCTCCCAGTCTATGTTTGGGTAGTTGAAGTCGCCCAATATAATAGTGTTTGGAGATACCTTCATATTTTCCAGTGTTCTCAGGAAGGCTGAGTGGGGTTCCTGGATTTGGGAGGGTGGTCTGTAGCAGGCTATAAACTGGAAGGCAGTTTTACCCACTGTTAGTTGCACATGGATAGTCTCTGATGCTTTGTGCTGTGCCACCAACCTGGAGGTGTGGGTATCTTTGACGAATATTGATACTCCCCCTCCTTTTGTGGTTCGGTCCAAGTTTTGGGGCCGAAAAGCATGGTATGAGGTATAACCTGGTAGTGCTGGGGTGCTCTCGGAAGCCTTTAACCAGGTTTCTGTTACTGCACAGATATCGATGTTCTCCATGCTAAGGAGAGTTTCAAGTGTGTGCATCTTGAGGTTTAGACTTCTGGCGTTGAGTAGCATTACTCTTAGTTTCTTATCGCCTGTGATACCTATGGAGGTGGGTTTGTCTTTTGAGCCTTGCCTAAAAAAGGCACTATGGGGGTAGCAAGAGCCTTTGCCAATATCCGAAAGCCCAGCGGTGACAGGTGCAAGCTGTCCCTAGCGAAGCATCGTGGCTTGTCGAGCATGTCATCCCAGGCTGACAGGCATTGGATCCCCTTTGAATGACACCAATACTTAAGCCAATTGTTGAAATTGACCATCTTGTCTTCATATTGTGGCATCATTCTTGGTGAGGGTAAGATGCTACTCAAGGTCAGGGTCATACTGACCTGGGCTACATGCTCAGAGAGCTCTTCTATGTCTCTTTTCATGTAGTCCAGGGAGGTATGTCTCAGATCATGCACACCAGCATGGACAATGACTGAGTCATATTTGTACTTGCCTTGGAGTGACCTGAGTGCTTGTGTTATGTGGCGGATCCTAGCACCCGACAGGCAGCTCACCGTGACCTTCTCCTTGTTCAGCCTGGTGAGCGGGCGTCAGTGTGCCTGACGATAGAGTCACCTATTACAAGTGTATCAGCTGTGTTGTTTATCCTTAAGGGCTGTGACTGTTCGGCACACTGGCTTTGTGAGCTATGTTTTACATGTGTTTTGGGGTAGCAGTTGCTTGGGTGTCTGCTTTGGAAGTCTCTGCTGCTTAGGCAGATTTTTATTTAGATCCTCCGAGTATGTTTTTGTGTGTTTATGTGTTTGGTTTTCTGTCATGGTAGGTCTATGTGAGACTGGAATTGTAGTGAGTGTGGTTTCTTTCTCCTCCTGACTGGTTATGCCAGTACTGAGTTGAGAGAGCTTAGCCTCCAGTTTGGCTATATGGTTGCATCTCTCACATGTGTTGGAATTTGTTGGGAGGAGGAGAGGGTTGTCTGTGTACATGAGGCAGTTGTAACATTGCCTCAAGATTCACAGATTCACCAGCTGAACTGGAGAGGAGATTGACAACTGACCTTTGGACATGCTAGAATAGTATTGGGAATTCCTTTATAATTGAAAAAAAGGGCCAATGGGGAACAAGGTACTCACGGGGAGTTTGTGAGGGTGCAGTGCTTTTAATTTTTTAGTGCTGGCTTATATAATTGTTTTAGTGAGCAAGTGCCAGGTAACTTAGATGCAATGTGTTACAGGTAACTTAAATGCAGAAATGACAAACAGTAACTTTCTTTCAAGTGAAACAAGGAAATAAGTACAGTAAGCAATGCAGATATCACTAAGGATCCACAGAAGTGCTGAAAAGCTGTGTTTTAGGTGGAATTAGCATTTCAGGGAAATAACAAGCAAACAAACAACAAGCATACAAACAAAGCTAGATTCAGCAGGCCTGGATCTAGTCTATGCTACAGCAAACAAGGTGTACCAATTTCAGTAAGAAACGGTTCAAATATGCAGGCACTATAAGCCTTTAACCAGAAATTCCCAGCTCAGAAGGGCAGAGTCCAGCCTCTCCTCCCACAAGAGTGCAGACCATGAACCTTCTTAATGTAAAATAACTCGACTGAAGCCCAAGTGCTTAAACCAGAACTAATACACTTTTAGAAAAACAGACACTGAGCCCTCAATCAGCAGTTCCCAACTTAGAAGGATGTAAGCTACCTGTCCTGCCACCACAGTGCAGGCCACAAACCTTCCTAATGTAAAACAACTGGTCTGAAGCCCAAGTGCTTAATCCAAAAGACTTAAAATGATAGCTACACTTTAATCAAGTTATTACCAAGCAGTAATAAATACAATTGAATACTTTAAAGAATGCCTGGATTAGTGCTCAAGTTATACAAACAAAGCTAGATTCAGCAGGCCTGAATCTAGTCTATGCTACAGCAAACAAGGTGTACCAATTTCAGTAAGAAGTAGTTCAAATATGCAGGCACTATAAGCCTTTAACCAGAAATTCCCAGCTCAGAAGGGCAGAGTCCAGCCTCTCCTCCCACAAGAGTGCAGACCACGAACCCTCTTAATGTAAAATAACTGGCCTGAATCCCAAGTGCTTAAACCAGAATTAATACACTTTTAGAATAACAGACACTGAGCCCTCGATCAGCAGTTCCGAACTTAGAAGGATGTAAGCTACCTGTTCTGCCACTACAGTGCAGACCACAAACCTTCTTAATGTAAAACAACTGGTCTGAAGCCCAAGTGCTTAAACTAAAAGGCTTAGAATGAGTTACACCAAGCAGTAATAAATACAACTGAGTACTTTTAAGATGACGCAAAAGCAAAATAAAGTAGGAAGAAACACAAATACAGTAAAAGCAGATGCATTTTTTTTTATATATATATAGGGATATAGAAAAGTAGACATGGGGTACAGGTGAAGAAGAGGGGCTCACAAGAGACATATTGGAATAGGAAAATCTGTATGACAAAAACATACACAAGCAAGTGTAGTCCAAAGAAGGTGACTCGACAGGCAGTAAATGTTAAAGTTCCAATTTAATGAGCGCTTTCGAAGGGGTCAATGCCCCAACTTCATCAGACGGTCTGATGAAGTTGGGGCATTGACCCCTTTGAAAGCACTCATTAAATTGGAACTTTAACATTTACTGCCTGTCGAGTCACCTTCTTGGGACTACATTTGCCTGTGTGTGTTTTTGCTAAGTTTATTTTGCAGTTTGTTTGAAAATCTGTAGGACAGTCAGAGGGGCATGGTCAATATTTATTGTTTTGTTTTGGTGGAGATAGACCCCGTTTTTGTTTTTTGATGAATAAAAGAAAGGTAAAGATGGGAAAAAGGAGGAGAAGACCAACACAGTAGGTATACCCATATAACAAATATCACAATAAGTGACAGACAAAGGTTAGAAATAATTAGTAGGAGAGTTAAGGTACACAGATGGCAGACTCTACACCACAGGCAATGAGAAGCTGGCAAACAAGGTGGGGATGCATACCAGCTACAGTGAAATGCAGAAATACATGTATATCTATGTACTACAGTGCTATGACATGTTTCAAACTGTGTGGCAGTCATACCTGGATGTGTATGACTGATGGCAATTGAATGCTGTAGGGTAGTAAATATGGATCACAGTACACATTGGCTAAATTATTTAATACCCAAGTAATTTGTCAGCAGTGCAAGTGTAAGCCAAGCAACATCAAAAATGAGCAAATGAAGCTCATGGAATGCTGGGGAATACTAGCAGAAGACAGAATAGAACTTCTGACCATGCATGTGAAAGGCAAACAACCAAACATAGCACCATACATCAGTACTGCAGCAAAGCAGCAAACTGGTTGCTACCTACCCAATTATTTTTTTATATATTTTTATTTTATTTTACATTTGTTAATCAGGATGGTCCAACATTGGTGACCTATGCATTCAGTAAAGAGGACTGCTCATATGTAGCAGACACATCATCATTGCCAACACATGCCATACACAATGGCAGTATGCCAGTGTGACAGTATGACAAGTGTGATCCAAAACACAGGGACAAGGACATGTCCTTCTGTTGAAAATACATAGCATGACAATGCAGAAATCATACCCATATCAGTGTGGTATATTGTGGAATATATGCAACATGTTGTTTGTGACTTTCTGTCACTAACACACAAGTTTACAATGGAATTGTTGTAACATAGCAGCATGTTAAGTGACAAAACTCATGGACAGCTAAATGATGAATGGATGTCTAATGTGGTAATGTGAGTCATTAACCCATTGCAACATAATGATAATCTGCAGTATATGCTTGGCTATGTATCATGTAAGCATGGCAGCAAAATGCTATGCAAGCACAAGTGTGTCTATACAGTCCAATCACTATGGCAAACACCACAATGGCAGCATCATACAACTGGATCATGCAGGCAATGCTTATGTTGCTGAGGGCTTGCCCTGATGGGGATGAACATCACAAATAATCTCCTGGGCTATTTCCCAGAATGTGTCCCACATAGCCTATGCCATACTTTGCAAAAACTTCATCATGTCCTCATCTGTGTCCGGACGACATCAGTCACCATGTCAAGATCTGCTTCCGATAATCATCTTATTGGGGTGCTGGGCATCATCTACTCCAGGGTTCAGCAGGGATGATATCAATTGTAGGTCCAGCTTCCTCATTATCATCATTTTTGTCTTTTTCATGGTCATCATCATCATCATCATCAGGGGAATGGCAGTGGTCTAGCATGCATTCGTCTTTCATGTCTGATGAGTGAGCATCCACAGGTCCCATGCTCTGCCAAGGTAGATCACAAGATAAGAAAGTACATATGCATACTTGCTGCTACATGGCTACATAACTTACCCACTATGACATAATGCACAGGCAGAAAACAGTCAGTATGAAACGTTAGAATATGTTATGGTCATAGTCAACTGTACTACCATATGTGATGAATGTAGATAATTAAACCCATAACAATGAAAAACAAATGTCTATCAGGCCACACATTCTGTGAAAAGTAGAGCTGACAATAAACTGAAACCAATGTGCACATTTGTAATCTAACAGCTATTAAGTAACATCCTGTCGACATGTGACGTCTGCATACATTGCAAGTGTTATTAAAAATACATTCTCAGATGAAATGGCCTAAAATGATTATGTAGGACAAGTATAGTAAACAGATTTTCTGCCAGCAGATGGCTCATCATGCACAGAGCACATTCCCTATGTCCTATTAGCTATACTTATGGATTTTTCAATACCAGACCATATCAGGGCCACTGTATCCACCATAAAACATGAATAGCTTACTCAAGGTCATGATGCTACAGCATGCATACCACAGCTTACCAGTGGAAATTGTGACATTACCTGAACATTTGTTTACCAGCCATCATTATGCATGATAGCCATGTGGAAAGCAGGCACACTTACATATCCTGACATTTGAAGAGAAGCATGCCATGATATTGTGGCAAGCAAACTCTCATGAGTGTACCTTGCAAAATAACACTGTGACCTATGCTGCTTACTACTTGTGATGTACACCTCAGTAAATTGGCCATCAAACTGTCTGAGAGTAGCTCTGTTTCCATGTCTCCTGTCTTGTATGTGTGTTCTGCACATTTATGTTGGTTTGTGAAAGTTAACTGTAAAGTAGGTGTCTGTGTATGTAATGAGTCATAGAAACAGCCACCAATTAACATATTGTTATAATGAAGATATACTGAGATGACAATCCAATGGGAAATATAAAAGCTATATGCCAATGAGCTGAGCAAGACAATGTTATCACTGGCTGACCCAACATCAGTTTTTGGAATGCAGCACAACACACTAGTAATAATGTACAATCAGAAAAACACTATCAACCTATCACACATGAAAATCTAGTATATGTCATAAAAATGGTCTTGTCTATCTACAATGCATCAGTGCTCTACATACATTTATTAGCAGTCACTATCATGCAAAATGCAAGCATCATGATGCTACTTACTGATTATGCTACAGACAGTTTGAAATGTTGAACATGAATGCATGTGTGCACAAGTATCCCTAAATACAGGATACAAGTGTGTTTTAAACAAATTCTCAAAAATGTTGCAGGCAACTGTAATACCCATGTTGAACTGAAGGGCATATTAGATAGTCCACCAACACCAGTGTGAACACTGACATAGAAAACACCCACTCAATATATGAATAGGCAGGTTATGCACAACAAATCAGTCATTGAAAACGACATCCACACATACAAGTAGTACCAATACATGCATCACAAACAGCAGGAAAAGCATAATTAAATTGTATGTGAAACATCACAATCCAAAGCACTATGACAGTTACACATAAATGACTGCCATCTAGATTGTGGCCTACAATTCAAAACATAGTCTTCAGCAAACATGGCTTGCAGCTATCTCATATGTAAACATAGTTTTAGGTAATTCATACTTGTAATCACAGGTAATGTCTGAGTATCGCACTTACCTTAAAAATGCATGATGTGTGTTCCTGCATTATAAGTAGTATACATGGTTATGGCAAAAATACAAGCCTATAGCAATGATCACATCTATTTTAGTTACAAAATCTGACAAAGTAATTAACATACCTCTCTCCCTGCACTGCTCCTCCAGACTGTGCATCTGTTCAATGCACAGGGCCCAATTCTAAGTGCACTCTTCATCAACTGCAAAAAGTAAAAAGTATGTATGAATGATGTAGATCTAAAAAAATTGATATATGTTGCTCAACTCATGTTATCTAACTTTTAAATTGAAGAATATTGCAGAATCTCCATACACAGTTTTGAATGTTTCTCACACAGTCCTTTACATATTAGAAGAGAATTGAATATGGATTGGAGGACCTGAGATTCAAACCTGCAACTCTCAACTACATTCATACTCTAACCCTGACACCTACTTGCCTAACTAATCCATCTTTCCTGAAATTACATGGAGGCAATGCATTTAAAACAATCTGAGACATGGATGTGTAGGGATTTAGTACTAATAGGGATCGTGGGTTACACTTTACAATAAGTATAACATGCTGTGCATTGCATGTCAGTACAGTGGTCACATCACAGAAATACATCTGTAAACTTTTATACCTCAGACAGTGGAAAATATAGCTGATGTTAACAGACAACTATAAATTTCAGTACATCATGTACACATAAATGTATTTCCGGATGGAGAACATAAAATATGTACACATATTTATTGTCAAATTACAAATTATAACTCAAAATTATCCCTGATATCAGAGGATGTCCCAGTTCTACAGTCAAAATGTATATCACACCATCTCCCTCCCTCCCAATATAAGTATCAGAAGGGTGTTGAATTTGAATTAACAATGATGCACTTATGCATGGCATCCAAGTTGCAAATATTAGCATATTCCACATTCATTTTGCAGAACTATCCAAGTAAGTTCAAAGCTTTACACATAAAACTATAGTAAATGAGCGGTTGTTGGCAGAACATTATGGATTATTGAGAGATTTGTATAAATATGATGAGAAAATGATGCAGTCATAAGCATGTTGAAAGTAACCATTAATACCAATAAGCAGGTATGTATAGCAGCACTTTGAAAACCTTTACACAAACACAATGATCTGATCCAAATATAATGAGAGCTATCCCTTAATTGGATTTGAACCCACACTATATATATATATATATATATATATATATATATATATATATATATATATATTGGCTTCTTGCTTTAAAATTCTACAGACAGCCACTACAAATATAACATGTTATGTTGTTCTTCCAAGTCTTATGTATTCATGCATTGTTTTCATATCACATATGGTTTTATATGTCACAGTATTATGTGGGACAGGGACTATTTCATAGATTTTGGCATTGCGCATTATTGCAGAGTGGTTAAATTGGCATAAGCTGTCTACATAATCATCTCCATATGAGGGTTCCTACATTAATCTAATCATGCGCATATAACTGTCTTCCAGATGGCAAACTGACCTAGGGCCAGCAATTTTTCCCAACAGGAAAACAAAATAATAATAGATGCTCTACACCAACATGGACAGAGACCCCTTGGATGAGCAGAAAATACAGTGTGAGTGAATGAAGTCTGGACTGACCTCACCAATATGATTAATGCTGTGGGAGGTCACAATATATCCCAGAAGGCCTGTCAGCAATGGTGTTCTGACATGATCCTGCATGCAGCCAACAAAGCATGCTGGTACAAGAGGTTGTGAGATGCCACACTTGGTGGCTGCCCCATTGATACCTCCTGATGAGATCACACAGTTTCTTGCATCATTGCATAAGGTGAGTGGGGAGTGCCACACACCCGAGGTGGGATAGAAGCAGTTGTTCCAGGCAGTGCATGTATGCATTACCTTGCATAACATTGATTCATATATAGTAACTCTGTATATATTGCTGTTGCATGCGTATTCATGTATTGTCCTTTTTGTGTTGTAGCACCAGAAATGGATCATGCACATGGGTACACACAGGGGGTGATGATAACCAACTTAAGTGTAATGACATATTGCCTTACAACTTCAGTGCTTACATAACGGAACAACTACCATGTGTAATGTTGTCTGCATTCATTAGCACAGATTCATCCATTTCTGCACAACAGCAGGGCGACAGGTGACTGTTTTCAAATACTGTTATTGTGACCATTGCCTGTTATTGCATCAGACTCCTGTCATGCCAGTGGTGTATGCTCTCATATTGATATTTCCCTCACATTGTAAAATATAGCTACATTCTCTGGGAGCAGGAGCCGTGCAGGTGCACCTACAAATAGACCAGGTATGGTTTCCCACCATGTTCACAGGCTGCAAAACTGTGTAGCATAACTGTGTTACATGAAATTAATCTTGCTGTTTTCTACATTGGGACATCTGGCCAACATGTGTACCATGCATCACGTGAGTATCACTATATCCTGTTACTGTCTTGTATATGTCATCATGCACCTATGACAGTGCCTGCATACATGATTGTGTTTGTTTTGTCTGTACTTTCCCATCTCAGGATCTGGACTACAACAGACAAACTCACTACATCAGGAGAGTGTCACTGGTATGCTTTACCTCTCTTTCATATATGTCGTTCTTGCTTCTGTTGTTGTCTTCTCCTAATACTGTGTCCTTCTACCCCTGCATATGACAACCACCATCAGCATGTCAGACACAAACAACTAGCATGTGTATGTATTAAATAATTTGTGTTTTATATCTGCTGGAATGTTCCATGGTAGAAAGTATGTGATTAATAATGCTGTGTTTATGCTTTTGTTTCCCAACAACAGTTGCATTTCATCCCTCGCCTCTAATGGTAGCCTCCCATGAGAACATGTCAAGAGTGTGTTAAGCTTGTACTCCTCACATATGTCATGTATATTGCATATGTAACATAATAGTCAACTCCCTGTTATATAAGTTCTGTGGGCCTTACACAGAAAGACCTCCTGGTAAGTCATTATTATCTGCAACACTGTAGTGAGATATATGTAGAATATGTCATTAATGATATACAGTGTCATCTGTCTCTTCTTTTAGCTCATCCACTGCCTTTATCCTCCATTAGCCCATCCACTGATCCCAGTGTGGGATCTGATGTGTCTCAGTATGGTAGCATGCCCATGGTACACAGGACACAGATGTGGTGATACAGTCTAGCCCAGATGGTGACAGTCATCTGGATGAGGCTGTAGCCTCAGATGTGGAGGAAAACTTGTCCAGCCATTCTGGTAATGCTGGGACATCACATGGTGGAAAGTATGAGGCCTGTGGACCACAGCCCCATGTTGAGTCTGCTGGTGATGTTGACACTTCCCACAACATGTTAATACTGCTTGGTGCAGTAGAAGTAGACATGTAGCTGGTGTGCATGGGGACTTGTCAAAGGGTATCTGCCTACTCCTACAGGTAAATCAATGTTCCCAGAAATGCCATGGATCTGACATCCGTGCACTTACCCATGCCACAGATCATGTTGCATACCAGCTGGGTGTGCTGTATGAAGGACAGGAGTGCAGACATGGTGAGGTCATGGTGGCATTGGCTGCACAGAATAAAAGCATGTTATCTGGTGCGCAGTTTGTTGAATCCCTGGTTACATCAGTACTACAGCACTGCCATAGTATGAGCAGGATTCTGCATGCTCTGACTGTGCTTAGCCAAGTGCCACATGGGAGAAGCATGCCTCATCTTAGCAGACCAAACATTGCACATTGAGGATCAATGTCTATGCTGTAATGTGCACACACTTTTGTTGCTGGCCAATTAACCAGACAGTCAACTCATAGGCTCCTTACCACAGTGTGTTTCCCCATGCTGGCATCACCCTATCCATCTCCTCTTTGAAGCAAACTAGGCAGAGTGTTTCCATATAAGAAAGGGGCAGTCATACAGAATATGCTACAGTAACACTGACAGTCGATCCACTATGTCCTGTAGTGTCAGTTTCACCCTGTGGTGATTATAATTGGTGTGCAGACCAATGACAAAGTAATTTGTCTATGGTCATTGTGAACTCCAATGCCATGGGAGTCTGACATTTTTACTAATCACAGGTGACTCTATTTAATGCACTACACTTTAACCATGCTTTATGTTGCTTGTGATATCGACAGCCATTCTGCGTTATGTCCTGAGTTGGTTTCCTGTTTGCATCTTTTTATAGTGGACAGATGGGAATGGATTTTACAGAGGTATGTCCCTTGTTGTGTGCCATACACATATAGACAACTATGAGTCTGCATGCATACCTATGTCACCAATGCCCTGAGCTGATGGTCTGTGTTGTGATAGATTTGTATATGTTCATACTGTTATATGTTAGAATTATGTTATGTCTAATGCTCAGTGTGTACATCTACTGGGCAATTGCCATTAGATGCAATCTGTGATGCTGTGGTGGGCAATACTGGAACATCAATGTTTAATGTGTGTACTTCTGTACATGTGGCTTGTCATGACTCAAAGGTGTGTGTCAGAGACTGCTGTGTTGCCTGGGTCTGGACTTGTGGTTACACCCTCCATTGCCCATGGTTGTTTTTTTCTGCTCCTTGTGTCCTACTGCTTTTCCTCTGATAACTGTAAAATCTCATCTTCAGACATATAGGGTTCTTGGGATAGTTCACCCACACCTACAGCTGGAAGACTGCCATGTGTTTTTGTTAGCATATTTTGTAGCATGGCATACCCAATAATCATTTGTGCTGCCTTTTCAGGTATGTATTTCAGTAAACCACTTGATTTGTTCAGACTAAAGATACACTATGTTGGTTTTTATGCTGTTGCATGTGCTCTGTTGTAGGCTTCCTCTGCATGGTTGGATAGTTCTTTGTATGGGATCATTAGCCACGGCTCGAGTGGATAACCACAGTCACCTGTTGAGGGGAATGGACACATATGTTGCCATCATGGATAATGCTGACAAGGATGTCCTTGGCTTACAAACTAGCTCTGATCCTGTACTTAGCTAGTAGTAGTCCCTCAGATTTTTCACCTTACTGGAATGCAGCAGCACACACCACCTGGCAGTTCAGAAATGGCCACCACTTTCTATTGATATATCAGTCTGCTTAAATATATGTGGGAAGTTTGCAAGGTTATAGAACTGGTGCATGACAGTTCTCTGCCAGATGGCAGTAGATGGAAAATAGTTTACATTTTATAAAATAAAAGTTTTTGCCATTATAGTAAATGGCATGCAGAATGAAAAATTTATACTGAATCATACATTTCTTCTAAGTATCAGACTGCATCTGACTGTGTAGGTACTCTAATACCATGGTGTAGACAGGAGGAGCAGCTAACATGAAAAGGGGATGTGTCATGCTTGCTGTAAGCACATTGGAGCTCAGTGACCCGTGTTTTCCCTTAGCTAAGCACAGCTAAGGAAGGGGATTTGTCTGAGGCTGTATTTTCCTATTCTATAAAATGCAGAGTGTGTTCACATCCAGGGAGGGCCAGTTCTGCTTAAAAGTGTTTACTTTAGCTAAACGGGTGTGCATGGCGCACACCGGGGCTAAAACAAACAAAAAAAAACACAGGGTGTAGCAGAACTGTTTACATTTGAGCACTGGGAATGCATGGCGTTCATCAGGGCTTAAATGGGGAGGAAACAGGAAAGGGAAAATGCAGAAGGAAGGCAATCAAGGAGAACAAGCATAGCTGGCAGGTGGAATGTAGCAGAATCAGCCAATCACACAGGCTGCAGCCCAGCACACTACTATAAGCTATGCAAACACCTTTCAATCTGGTTTTCCCACAAAATTTACTCCACTGGTGTACACATTCGGGGGAATTTTAAACTGACAAATCTAACAAAACATGTTAAGGGCTGCTGTTGCTCTGATCTATCAGTATGTGCTAGAGACTGAGGGTGGTGAGGAGGATAATGCTGACAACCACCTCAGACCAAGGACCTCCTCAAGACTGTTCAGACCCAGGGTACCCTACCAGGGGCTACATGATCTAGAGATAGTAGAGCACTACAGGGTGGACAGGGACATACTTCAGCAACGTGTTGAGCTGTGCCAGCCTCGCCTCAGACCCAGAACCAATAGAGGGGAACCCATCCCAGTGAATATCAAGGTATGTGTAGCCTTAGGAATTATAGCTACAGGTACTTTTCAAAGACCAACTGGGGATACCATGGAGGTCTCACAGGCATCTGTGTCCAGGATACTCCACCAGTTCCTGGATGCCATGCGACTGCATGCCGCTGAGCACATTTACTTCCCCAACACCCATAAGGAGAGGAACAGCAATATGTGTCTCTTCCACCATGTAGCAGAATACCCAGAGGTACTGGGTGCCATAGACTGCACGCACATCCACATCAAACCACTACCCGGTGACCAGGGTAGGGTCTACCTAAACTGCAAGGGGTTCCACTCCATCAACTGCCAGCTTGTGTGCAATGCCCAGGGCATTATCATCAATGTATGCGCTGGCAGCCCTGGAAGCTATCATGGCTCCCACATCTGACATTCATCACAGCTGTACCGAGCATTTGACAGTGGGGACATCCCATATAGCCATCTGGTTGGGGATGCTGACTATGCACTGGAGCTGTGGATAATGACACATATCAGAAATGCAGTCACACCCACACAAAAACGCCATAATGAGACACACACACAAACCAGGATCATTATAGAGTGTGTGTTTGGGATGCTCAAGTCATGGTTCAGCTGCCTTGACATATCTGGTGGAGCCTTGCAGTACTCTCCAGCCACATGTGCACACATGTTTATAGTATGTGACATGCTACACAATATGATCCTGTGGAAACAGCTGCAGCAGGAACAAAATGGGGAAGGGCCACATATCCCCCCACGAAACTGGAACTCAGCAAACCACAGAATAAACCAGAAGAAAGTGAGCACTCCAAAGGACACCAACTTTATTCCAAAAACAGTTAAGCACTTTCCTCTCCACTACAGAGACTTCCTCAGAACAAAAATCATGAACTTACCCAACCAAATTAAATACACCCATAAATTATTCAATTAAGTAACAATTAAAATCCTTAAATCAATATCATAGCTTCCAATATGACATGATTCACCATCACATATTTAAAAATCTTAAAAACAAGGTTTAACAAGATGTTACATTATTTTATGTTTAAAAATGTGCTTACATAGGTTAACAAGCCAAAAATGTTCCTAAAAACTAAGCTCTACAAAAACTAACCTGAAATTTGATCAAGTTTAAGAATACTGGCAATACTAATGGTTTCATTAATACCTGGATACCTAGAGGCATCCATAAACAATTACCATTTTAATTCCAATACATCTAAATGTACATCCAAAATACCACTTTTTCATCCTCTTTAAGGTGTTGCAAGACCAAAAATTTAAAGCAATGTGTAGTGTGTTCACTTATATGTCTAAATAATGCACTGGTTGCCCTACCATGCCTGATGTCACCTAAATGTTCTCCCATTCTAATTGTCAATTTCCTACTAGTTTTACCTATATAGAAAATGGGACATTTCTGACATTTAGCCATATAAATCACCCTTTTGTTATTACAATTGTAATGGCCCCCAATATGCAACCTTTGTCCATTAATTTTAACATAATCACCAGTTTCAAATATGTATGGACAAAAAGAGCAGGCATTACATTTAAAATTCCCCACTCTTCTATTTGTCTTGTGTGTAGGTCTCACCCCTTCAAGAATGTTCTTGATACATTTGTCTCTTCTAAAAACGTACTTAGGGTGTTTTCCAAGTTTGGAACCTATACCTACATCACACTGCAAAATTTCCCAATGGTCATTTAACACCTCAATAATGGAGTTAGCCATCCCATTATATGTAAGCACCAAAGACAAGTTAAAATCATCCATTAATTTCCTACAACTAGTATTTCTAACAAATCCAAAACCCAAAATTGGTTTGTATACCCCATGCCTACGCTTAAAAATAACCTCTTTAGTTAAATTTTCCAAAAGCCAGTCAGGATATCCCCTTTTCTTGAACATGTTACAAATAAAATCCAGCTCAACCAAGAAATCAGCTTCAGAAGTAACCATCCTAGCTGCCCTTTTCAATTGGCCTTTTACCACTCCTTTTTTCTGATATTCGGGGTGACAACTCCCATAATCTAGATACGAATTATAAAAAGTTTTTTTCCTATGTATTTTAGTTAAACATTTTTTCTGGGCATAATCAATGGTTAAATCAACATCTAAATAGATAATATGCTCATTGTTGTATTCAAAAGTGAATTTGAAAAACTCTACATTTCTATTAATGTATATTAAAAATTCCTTAAGGCTGTCTTCTGTACCTTTCCAAATCAGGAATAAATTGTCCAGAAACCTGGTATAGTGTATAATGTAGTCCCTATGCTGACTGTTGAATAAGTACTCCTGTTCCCAGTATGACATTATAAGATTAGCAAAAATGGGAGCACAGACTGCCTCCATTGCTACTCCTTTAACTTGTTTATAATATATCCCTTCAAACCATATGTAGTTGTTTTTTAACACTAGATCCATTAACACAATTATTTTGTTGATCTCATCTTGATCAAACATTTTTGTTTTGTGAAGCTGCTGTTCCAATCAGATTGTCCCTATATCTTGGGGAATAACTGAAATCAAGTTTACTACATCAATAGTAACCAAAAAAACATCATTTGATAGTTCAATACCATTTAACTTATTAATGAAATGCCAAGAGTCCTTACTAATATAATCAAAGAAAGACAAAGCTTTTTGCATCAAAATATCCAAATACTTGGAAATAAAATAAGTTTTACTTCTTTTACTGTCCACTATGGGCCAAAATTTCACATTAACTAACCCTTTGTGTATCTTAGGTATGCCAAATATGTTTGGCACCCTAGGAAGATAATGATACCCATCCACGTAGCCCCCAACATTGCCAAGGTCACCACAGACTCAGAGGGACTCAGAGGAGGAACATCCTGAGCTTGCCCCTGTAAGCAGATGGTGGCATGCCCAGTATGCCCTGTCCTTGGTAAAGAGGCTATGCATAGCACATACACTGACACTGTAGGACCCAAAGGACTGATGTCTCTCTCTCTGACTGGCACACACAGTAAAATGGATGCCAAACAACACACCACCTATACCCTACCATGTATAGGCAGTGTACTGTTTGCATCCAAAATAGTCAGCCCTCAAGCACCATCCTCACAGCAGTACACTGTCTATACATGGTAGGGTATAGGTGGTGTGTTGTTTGGCAAACACAGTAAAATGGATGCCAAACAACACACCACCTATACCCTACCATGTATAGACAGTGTACTGTGCACATCCAGCATAGTCAACCCTCAAGCATCATCCTCACAACAGCCTCAGGCACAAAGTAAGTCAGTCTCCTTAACAAAGTTAATGAATGGAGTGCAATGTTCTGATAGCATATCTATGGTATTTTTTCAAGCATGCAAGGGAATGGGGTGGCTTACTGGGATAGCAGCAAACAACTGACAACTCTGTGGAACACCAGGAAGTGTATTCCCAGTACTGGCCTACCCACACCATATAGTACCTCCCTAGTTGACAAATACCACTGCAGTATATGTAGTGAGCCAAATAACTGGAAGGTCATAGGTCATATGCATGGATGTCAAAGTGGGGGTCCTGTATCCAACCCCATCCTCACCCAGCAGATCAGCTGCAGAAAGACATACAGAAATGCTTGACAAAGGCTCCTACATGGTGACATCCATGAAATCCCCACCCACAGACTTTTATACAGTGCTATCACAACAGGTCTGGTAAGGGAAGTATGACTATAAAAGGTAAGAAGTCTGAAACCATAAATGTCTATGCCAGAACAATTTGACCTGTGGTTGATACTGTTATGCCTGTAGTCTGAAAGATAGGGTACACCACTATGCTAAATGGGACCAAAATGTTAACCAAATATGAATCAGCAAAGTCTCTTCAAATGTGTATTGTGTACAGATGTGTTACCCCCCATAGTCCCATAGAAATGCAGTAACATGTCCCAGGCCTTAGGTAGCATCCAGCTATCAACTAGAGTGGTGGCACAACACAGAAAGCAATTATCAGTAGCACCCACAGTCAATTTTCTGGTCTCTTCCCAGGGTTGTCCACTGCTGGCAGCCTGGGAACATATCAGAATGCACTGCCTTGCTACAGATGGCCTGCATCTGTCACACCTGGCCTATAGGCCTGTGGAAAATGCCCATGCCTCACTCACAGTTCCCTGTTAGGGAGTGTCATGGGGTCCATAACAGCAACATAAACAGTCTAAAAAAGGCAAAGAAAGGCCATGCTGCTAACTGCTAGGAGAAAACCTGCCAGTGTCAGAGAGCCAGAAATCTGGCCAAAGCCATGAATACGGGGTTGAAAAAGCTCCAAAGAGAAGGACACCTTAGAAATACTGCTCTAATAATTTAATAACGTTGAAGGAATGATTGTAGTAGCATGGAATGTCTGATGGGTATGAAGTCAGAAACTACAATATCAAATGTCAGTAATATCTGACTTCAACCCTGAATGACTTGCAAAACACTTTTCCTTGAAAACCACACTTGTTTGTGTACCCAAGATATGTGAGTCATGAATGTGGACATTCTCTGATACTCTGTACAGTTGACAGGCAGGGCTAGGAGTCTAAACATGGAAATGCACTCATTGCAGGCAGTCCTAACCCTAGAAGATGGTGACATGTCTGCACCCACAGAACCCTGGCCCACAACCATGGGGAGTAACACACCCTTCCCTGATCACTCACCCTATGCAACATCCTGACCCCCAAAATGTGGCCAAACAAGCAAAATGAGATGGGCCATACATATATATCAGACAAACACACACCTCCAGGCTGGTCAAACAGTCTGACACACACACACAAGACCCTCCAAGTGCAGTCAACCTTTGAGCAGACTCCTATGCAAAGCACTGGTAGCCATAGGCAAACATATATGACCAGGGACACCCCCCCCATATCTTAACCCCTACAAATCTATCTGGAGTCTGCCTGTCACCCTGATCCTGCCTGACTTATATTACCAAATGGTGGACTGGAAAGCAGACCAGGCCAGAACAGAAATGCACAGAGATTCCACCATTGTAATATATCACCAAGGTGCTGGACTGTTTCCACATCTCCAGCAGTCAATTGCTTGTAGGCACACCTCTCAACAGGTTGGATTGTACAAGAATGCATAGCATTTGGCCAATACTTTTGGTGTGCACATCATCCACCCTGTATTCCTCTGGTAAATCACTGTGATGATCTGAGGAGGTATCTCATGAGGTACTGAAACAATACATGACAGTGTCAAACAGCATATATGTCAGATGTCTGCTAAAACAAGCCCTGTAATCCTAGCAACCCATTCATTACTGAGAAAAATAGTCACAATCACCGTATGGCTCATCCCCTCACCTTTGATAGGCTGTCTCCAGATATCCTGCACCAGCAGGTTCAGAGGTATGGCTGTAGCTCAAAACAAACTGGACTGGAGTACAATAGTTCCTGGAATGTTGTCCCACATGTACTATAGAAGGTCACACTTGGCATGCTCATACACTTAGAGAAATGTCAGTAGGATCCAGGAATGAACAGGCCTTTTCCACCTAGTGCACCTCCCATTGCACTACATTAGCAGTCCTGAAGATTTCTGTCACCACAGAAGTCCCTTTCATCAGGCCTTAGCCATATAACCTCTGTGGCATGTGCGATAACTGTGTAACACTATAGTACAAGCAGCTAGTTAAGTAGGAGTTCTAATCTCAGTCATGGCAAATGTCAAAGTAAGTGTGTGTGTTTACAAGTTAAAGCTTTTGGGTCCATCAAAACCAGTATACTGCCCCTTTCCCACTTTAGCAGTCCTGCAGATATCACTCACCTTAGACGTTCCTTTTGTCAGATCTCAGTCCCGTAAGCTCTGGGTGCTTGCGATAACTGCACAACACTGTAGTAAAAATCACTAGTTAGCTAGAAGGTCTAATCTCAGTCCTGGCAAATGTCAAACTGTGCCTGAGTGTGTGTGTTTACAAGTTAAAGCTTTTGGGTCCATTCCAACTCAGTATACTTCCCTTTCCCACTTTAGCAGTCCTGCAGATATCACTAACATTAGAAGTCCCTTTTGTCAAGCCTCATCCCCATAAGCTCTGTGGCATGTGTGATAACTGCGTAACACTATAGTACAAATAACTAATTAGGTAGGAGTTTTAATTACAGTCTTGGCAAATGTCAAACTATGTGTGTGTGTGTGTGTGTGTGTGTGTGTGTGTGTGTGTGTGTGTGTGTGTGTGTGTGTGTGTGTGTGTGTGTGTGTGCATTTACAGGTTAAAGCTTTTGGGTCCATTCCAACCCAGTATAATTCCCCCTTCCCACTTTAGCAGTCCTGCAGATATCACTCACCTTAGAAGTCCCTTTTGTCAGACCTCAGCCCCTTCAGCTCTGTAGCATGTGCAATAAATGTGTAACACTATAGTATAAATGACTAGTTCAGTAGGGGTTCTACTCTTACATCTGGCAAGTATGTGTGTGCGCACGTGTGTGTGTGTGTGTGTGTGTGTGTGTGTGTGTGTGTGTGTGTGTGTGTGTGTGTGTGTGTATAAGAGTGTGTCTATTTGTAGGACAAAGTATTTTGATAACTTTAACACCCACTGCCCTACTTTATCTGTCCTGCTGATGTAATTCCCCTTATAGGTTCTTAAGTGTGTAGTAGGCTAATGGGCCAGGAGCCTTTACAAGCCTAGCCCATAGAAGGCTCCTGCCATTGTGGCACCCAATGTTACTTCCCAGTGCCTGTATCAAGTAGAACCACTGCAGCGATCCTGGGGGTTGAGCTGTCTATTACCCATCCACTCATCAAGATTTCTCCGGAACAGGGTTGGCTAGGTGCTCTGCATGACATGTATGGAAAGTGCATTTCAGGGTATGTGCAGTCTCTTGGTGAGGGACCTGTCTCATCAGCATGTTGTAGAAATTGTGATAATGAGGTAGAAGTCTCTGTAGTGTGTGGTGTGTAGGGATTTGGATGTCTTTATATGTAGTATGTCTAAAACAGCTGGGTCAGACATGGCTTTGTAAGTATAGCCTCTAACTAGGTGATATGACACAGAGAATAGCTGGAGTCTTCCATGTCTGTCTGTGTAGGATGTGTATTTAATGCATAGGAGCCTCTTTGTGAGGTGTTTCTGTGGCTTCTCCAGCTGTTACATGTGTCTACTGAGGTACATGGCAAATGGGCCAGAATACCTGATCAGTGGTTTAGGGAACAGTAGACAGAGATCATTACCTCTGTCTTTCTGGATGCAAAACCTTTGGTAATGTAGTGTGCCACATAGAAGGACTTCCTGACCACAGTGGCAATGTGGTGGTTGAAGGAATAGTTGCTGTCAACCTATGTCCCTAGATCTCTTATAATGCCTACAGTGTTCATTGGGCTCCCATCAATGTGGTACTTACTGGGAAATGAGTGTTTTACCAAAGGGGATGGTGATGCATTTTGTGGTGTTAAGCTTCTGGCCATGGTTTCCACACCACGCATTGGTCTCAGTGAGGCCTTTCTGTATGATGTCGGTATCACATGTGGAGTTAATGATAGCTCCCAGCTTGCAGTCCTCTGTGAACATGGTCAGCCAGAGTTACTCTGTGTTGGGCTGGACTCCTGAGATGTAGATACTGGACAGGACACTACCCAGTACTGATCCCTGTGGGACTCCACTTGTCACTGCTTGCCAGTCTGACTTGGATTTTGCCACTGTAACACTGTGTGTTCTGTGAACCCATTTGCAACCCACCCACTGATATAGGGGTTGATGCCTAGTTTGGTGGATTTAGCAATAATTCCTGACTGAGGAATCATATCAAAAGCCTTGGCCAGATCAAGGTAGGCTGTATGCAATGCCTTAGTGCCATATGTTTTTTCAGTGTATGTCAGGGCTGTCATAGTGGGTGTTGTGTCGAGCTATGTGCTCCACATGGTGTGGTGCAGGTGTTGACCTTATCCTCTTCACCAACTAGTGCAGTCTTCACTAGAGAGTGCATAATTCCACATTTGGTGACATAGGGGTAACTCTCACAGGTCTGAGTGTTTGGAGTTTAGAGGCGAGGATTGTCTGTGTACATGAGGCAGTTGCAACAGTGCCCCAGAATGGACAAGTGCACCAGGTTAATGGGCAAAAGCACATAAAACTGCACTTCAATCATGCCAGGAGGAGTGGTCATAACTACTAAGTACTGGGGCTAATTCTGTGAGGAACAATTACTGCTGATGGCTTCCAGGTGTGCTGCACTTATTGATACAATAACCTGTTGAAGTGCAAAGCTATTATGCTTTTTGAAGTGCAAGACAGAAAGAACTAGCAAGATGTAAGGGAAAAACTGAAGGCAGACTTTCTGCCACCTGTAATACTTTACCTCAGATTTGCAGTTATCAACACCTTTGTCCAGTTGTTATTGCTCAGCAGCGCATGCTGTAACTGTGTAACACTATAGTACAAATAACTAGACAGGCAGGAGTTATAATCTCAATACTGGCAAGTGTGTGTGTGTGTGTGTGTGTGTGTGTGTGTGTGTGTGTGTGTGTGTGTGTGTGTGTGTGTGTGTGTGTGTGTGTGTGTGTGTGTTTTTGTGTGTGAGTGTGAATCATATACTGTGTGGGTTATACCTTTTTGAGTTGGGCAACATCCTTTACACTTCCCCTCCCCCTAATTTAGTAATCCTGTTGATGATATTCACCTTAGAAGTACCTTTGGACTAGGGGAAATTGTATAAACTCCACAGTGCATCTGATAACTGTATAACACTAAAGTAGAAATAACTAGATATGCAGGAGTTCTAATGCCAGTACTGGCAACTGTTTGTGGATGAATCATATACTGTGTCGGTATACCATTGTGAGTTGTGTACCACCCTTTACACTTCTCCTCACCCTAATTTTAGTAGTCCTATTGATATCATTCACCTTAGAAGTACCTTTGGACTAGGTGAAATTATATAAGCTCTGTGGTGCGTAACACTATAGTAGACATAGGTAGAAGTTCTAATCTCAATACTGATGTGTGTGTGTGTGTGTGTGTGTGTGTGTGTGTGTGTGTGTGTGTGTGTGTGTGTGTGTGTGTGTGTGTGTGTGTGTGTGTTTGTTGTGTTGTGTTGTGTACCATATCTATTGGGGGGAGTGTTTTGCAAAATCTTCACACCCAGTACACATCTAAATGTTCACTGTACAGGGCAAACTGTTGTCAGCTACTGTAGTGGTAGCTGTGGACACTCTGCAGCCCTATAAGCTGTGTGCCATGTGAAATAACTATGACACAAAAACAAGATTGGCGGGTCTTCTAATCCTGTGCAACCATTCCCCACTCAGGAGTCTTAGACAAACACAGCCATCTAGGCATCAACCCTTATGTCACTTGGTGGGTTGCAAAATGGCTCATGCATGGGACCCATATTGTGTAGGTATCAGACTCCATGTCAGACTGCCAACCAGTCATGAGTGGAGTACCACAGGGTCTGGTCATGGGTCCCCACATGCTTGTCATGTATGCCTTTGGCTGACAATGTTCGCAAATAATTGCAAGGTGGGTGCTATGTACCCATCCCCATATCATGTTGACATCCTGCATAAAGGCCCCACTGAGACATCTGAGACATCTGACTGTTGTCAGAACACTGGCCTTAGGCTGAATGGAAAGAAATGTATTGCAATCCCGTGTGGAATCAATGTGATTACCATGAATTAACACATTTCTGGTAGCCCAATGGACACAGAAGTCCTTATAATAGCCCTGGGAACAAAGGCTGACAGTGACCTCGCTTATGGCCACCACACTGCTACTGGGATTGAAATAACTTCTATGTGGCACATCTCATAAGTAAGGGTGTGTCATCCAGTAAGGAAGAGGTCAATGTCTCCCTCTACTCTCTCCTCATTAGGCCAACCAGCAGGTACAATGGTCCATTTGCCATGTGGCTCAGTAGACACCTGCAATAACTGTGGAGGCTGCAAGTGTACCTCACATATAGGATCATAGACTGCAAACAACTGTCCTTTGTGGACAGAGTGCAAGATCTCCAAGTATTCTTGGTCACATCTTGGCTACTAACAGGCAATCCATGCTTGACTGACAATGCCATGTGTGGCTAGCTGTGTTAGGAATGCCATATCTAGTGAAACTATGATCTGTATGCACCACATGCCATGGATACCTCAACCTCATTAGCACAATCAACAGAACATGCTGGGGGACAGATACATAACCCAATGAGTGGACATGTAATGCAATATATGTCACATACATGTCAGAGCACCTCACTGGCCCTCTTCAAGAGAATTCTGGATGAGTGGATGGGGAAATTAACTGTCACCCTGGCCATCACTCAAGTGGTAATGGCTGATAGAGGCACTGGAAAAAAATGTCAGGTCACATGATGCCAGGGTACTCCCTTGGGCTAGGCTTGTCATGGCTTCATGCCCATTAGCCTGGTATACACCTATGATCCCTTGAATCTCAGTCCTGGCAAATGTGTGTGTGTGTGTGTGTGTGTGTGTGTGTGTGTGTGTGTGTGTGTGTGTGTGTGTGTGTGTGTGTGTGTGTGTGTGTGTGTGTGTGTGTGTGTGTGTGTGTGTGTGTGTGTGTGTGTGTGAGCAGTATTCTCTGTGTGTTGGGTCAACACAATACCCTCTGGGAGTGTGGGATTTACAAATCTGAGGTGTGTTCCACCCACTAAACTTACCATTGTCCAATGTACAAGAGCTGCTGATGTCAGCCACCATACACTTACCTGTATACATCCCTCAGCCCTATAAGCTACATGGCACATGCAAAAACTGTTATACAGACCTGTTAATTGTGTATAGCTCTACCCTGGATATGACACGTTCAATGTGTCACCACACTGCCATACTCCTTGTAGATAATGTCTGCAAGGCCACATCCTGCTGACACACAGACACCTAGAAGGCAAACAGAATACATCATGGAGGCCACATTAATAACAACAATAATGCACCATGGCTGAACAGCTACACACTCTGACATGCAACCATTAAACATGCTGTCTGAAAACACTTTACACAGAATTACATTGCTAAACTGTACTAAATTCAGCCTGTCCATCAGACCCATATTAGCATGTCTCTGCATCGATGGTATGGATGACACAGATGTGGCACAGGTATCATCATATGCACAGGGTGTGGTGTGGGTTTGCCAGAGGTCTAGGCTGGGCCATTTGGTTGACATCATGTGTGTGTGTGTTTGGGGGTTGTTTAGTAAATGAGCTGTGATGATGATGTGTGTGTGTGTGTGGATGCACACAGTCACGCCATGTGGCTGCCCTACACAAGGGTATGTTGGACAGCTGGGGACCATACATGGCAGGGTGTGCATTTACCATCTCTGGCCATGGACATGGAAAATGGGCCTGCCAGGGGACCCACTGGCATGACCAGGCACAAGGCCAGATGCAGTACTACTCCCTGATGGTGACCGCTGTCTGCTGGATCCATGTCCCTGTTGGGACAGGCCAAAACCATGCGCCCATGGCATGCTGCTTTGTGGCATGGACAGTGACTACCCTGCATTCATAGTGCTAGCACTTCCACTATGGGAGTGAGAAGTGGCATGGCCACATGGAACCTCAGCTGTTCGTGCTGCTGTACTACGTCCACATGGCCAAAGGACATCTCCCACCACATGCTTTATTACAGACATTCCACGTTCAAGGATTGACATTCTATGGTTGAGGATTCCCACCATTTCACCCAAATGTCTATCCATGACCTCAGCATAATAACGGTGGGCATCAGCATGATCATGGAGGTTGTCACGCAGAGCAGGAAGAGTGGCATTCACGACCCAAGAAGCTGTCTTGTGTTATGTTCACTATGTGCCTGTGCCTCCATGATGGTCCAAAACATGCATCTGGTGACACTTATTGTGGCAATTGTGACAGGGTCATGACTGGCAGCAGTCCCCCTTCGAGCACCCCTGCCCATCCGCCTGTGTGGGACCTCACCTGTTATCTGGCTATGGCTGGTGTCTACAGACACACTTGTCATAGTCACTACATTTGCCTGTCCCATGCCACCACCCACCAACTCTCCATCATCTATGGCCACTGGTGATGGGGTATGTCCGGGCATTGTGACTGTGTGCAGGCATGGGGTGGACAACAGTGGGATGCCAATCAATGGCACAGATTCAGCCCCTGACAACCTCGCCTGCACCTCACTATGGCTATCATCATTTTCAGAGTCTGCGGAGACACTGACATCAGTTCACAAGTGGGAGGGACCCTGACCCTCATTGCTACCTGTGAGGGGAAGACAATAAATGTAAATTAATACCTGTACATTATGGTTGGCTTCCATGCACACAGACATGCACACAGACACTTGTAGGTAATGTGGCAAAAAGCTATTACACAGACCTCACATTACCCAAAAGGTGACATGCATGACACACAGCCGTCATCATCATGCATTGCAGCCATTTTCAATCCTTGTTACTAACAATATACATCTCTGGGATGCATGAGTACTGTCAGTGGGTGACATCCATTCCCCTAGCACACACTGCACACATGTACACATTATTGCTGTTCATCTGAGTAGCACAGTGGCAAATACTGTAGACCATACCTCAGAAATGTACAAATCATTGAAGAATATGTAGATGTCTGGCACATATGTTTGCTCTGTTCCTCACACCCCTATCTGTTTGACACATAACTGGGATCATATGAGGATTGATATCACTAATTAATGAAATACATTTGATTTGCAGACCTCATCACCAGCAGTGAATGTATATTCAAAAAATCCTGTTACACCAACAACCTTCTAAGCATAGCATGGATATGATAAATGTACATACCACTGTTAACATGGCAGGCTCTTGTATCATATAAAATGAGACCACAATACTGCATTCAAAAACATTACCCACCTTAAATGTGACATATGACCTGTGCAATCCAATTGAGAAACAAGCAAATGTGTTAGTTGTGAAATATACTGAGTGAGATGTGTGCGATACAGTGGCTGCAAAGGTGTGGACACCCTTAAACCAATGTTTTTTTGAAACACCTGTTAAGTGAACTACAGCAGTCACTCTTCCTGGGAAGGGGAGCATTAGCATGGCACATCTTGACTTGGCATTATTTGGACAGTCTTCCCTACAAAAGTCCCCAACTCTGTCAGTTGGCAAGGGCAGCTCATATGCACAGACAGTGGTTACACTGGGGGTTTACTATTGGTGTTAAGTCTGGTCTTTATTTGGCCCAATGCATACCCTTGAATGTATTCAGGTAGAGCCATTTTTAGGTACCTTTGGATGTATGTTTCAGGTCATTCATGCTGGAAGCTGAAACCCCTCTCCATCCTCAGCCGTCTTGCAGATGCTTGGCAGCTTTGGCCATATGTGAGTGTTATTTGAAGTGTTCATAATTCCCTCCACTGTGCCTACAGGCCTAGTTCCAGCTGATGAACAGCAACCCCAAATCAGGGCACTGCCATCAGTGAGCCTCAACATGCGGATGGTGGTCTTCAGGTGAAGTGAGGTGTTGCTTGTGCACCACATGTAGCTTTAGGGATAGTGGCTGTAAGTTTGAACCTTGGTCTCATTACACCATTACAAATTTCAACACATGCCTTTGGGGACCTGATGTTATGTTTTGCTACTTGTAAACAGCCCTGCATGGTGTTTGGTTGGGTAAATGCCTACTGACCCTACCTCATAGGCCAGACTTATGCAGAATCCAGGCGAGTGTTGCCACATGTATTACACAACCAGTACTTGCCAGAGAGTTCTGCAAGATCTCAGTGTTGCTCCATGTCTCCTGGCATCCTCCCTGACCAGTTCTCAACATGTCCTTCTATCTGTTTTAGAAGGACATCTGGTTCTTTTCAACAACACTGTTGTTCCATATTTAATCTATCTTTTGATGACTGTCTCCACTGTGTTCCATAGTATATGCAATGCTGTGTTAATGTTGTTGTACCTTACTCCTGACTGATACCTTTTAAATGTGAGATCCCTATGATGCTTTGTAAGATCTGTGCAAGCCATGGCTGCTTCTGGTACAAGCAACTGAGCAAATGTCATGAATACACTGCTCTGACAGTGGACCATTATTCGTTGTTACATTGAGTCGCTGTATTTGATGGCAGATGTGTACCCAAGCAGAGTGAATGCTGTCAGTACATCACAAGCTGCTCCTACAATGTGTTATTTGGAGGGTGTGCACAGATATGCATCCAGCATATTGTAATGTTTGTATACACCATATTTGGTGGCCTAACATATTGTTGGGTTTTACAAGTTAATTGTTCATGTTATAGCTACATTACAGGTTGGAAAAGGTGTGGAATGTAATATTGTGGTGTTGCATTGTATATATCAGAAACACTTTGCATCTTGACAGGGGTGTGTACATTGTGGTATCCACTGTATAGGATTAATGTGTCATACATGTCTCTACCATAGCCCATTTGTCCCCACAGTTTATTGGTCTCTGTCCAGACATCTTGCACTGACAGGTTGTGAGGTATGCTGCAGGAATGTTACATTACCCTTCAGATAGGCCCCCATGGTTGACCACTGTGATGCACTACACTTACCACCACAAGTGAACATGGACATCAAGCAATATGGCTAGGTGTGTATTGGCAAAGCTCAATAAAACAATTACATACTCACCAGCTACAGGCTGCTGTCCCACTTGTAAACCAGAAGGAGCTAAATAGGTGTGGGAGAGAGGTATTGTCAGCAGACTCACATGTGGCCTTGGTACAAGGGGGAAGTAGCATTTATGCACATTAACAGTACAACCCCCAATACTACAAAATATGCTGTCCAGCGCCATAGATGTGCACTTATATGCATTACCAAACCCTGTCCACAACTACTATCTTATCTGACATTTACATGTAGATACTCTACAGATACAAAGCCCAATACTACAAAATATGCTGCCCATCACCATAGATGTGCACTTACGTGCATTACTAAACTCCATCCACAACTACTATTTTATCTGACATATGCATGTAGATACTCTACAGATACAAGTATGTATGCTAAAGTACTCTACTAATGTGCACTGGGGCCTTACCTGCATGCTCCTTGACCATTGTGTGGGGGGCACCCACATCCACAATGCTGGATTCAGCAAGATGTTGTGTGCCTGCGGTGGGTGCACCAAGGTTGGCAAGGAGCTGTTCGGTGGGTGTCAGTGGGGCCTGCATGACTGGGCCCCCACCTGTGGCTGTTGCTTCTCTGTTATGGCAGCACCCCTTCACCAGGCATTATGTATGAGATCAATAGCATGATGCCGGACCTGCATATAGGTTCTTGTATGCAGTCCAACATTGTTTACTGTGTGCACTAGGTCATTCCATAGGGTGGTCTGCTCCTGCAGATGTTCCTGAGTATGGCCAAACATTACTTCATAATGGTTGACAATGGTGTCAATTATTTCAGATGTTTCTGCTACACTATAGGGTGGATTTTGGGGGTGCTGCATCCTGCCTGAAAGAAATAAACAGTGAAACACATCATAGCACCTCATACAGTTTGTCAACAGTATGGACAGAAATTACACATCAACAGTGAATATTTGTTGCCAGCATTCAAAACTACACCATGCCCCTGTAATCTATTAGCACAATATTAACTTGAATTGCACTCCTGGCCCTGATGTGTTATCTTCCCCAAGATGATGGAAAGTTAATTGCAGAAGCTTCTATTCCCCATTCATTTCTGTGTAGAGGGATGACAGTGGCCATCTTCCATGTGGATGGGGTGTGGATGTTGCCAAGACTGTGTTTGACTACAGTGTGTGATGGAACTGCAAGCACATGCCCAGGTTCATGCAGGATGCAGACAGGAATGTTATCAAGTCCCCATGCAGACTTGTTGTTGTTGCCTTTCAGTAGGCAATATGTACCTGCTCACCATTGATGAGGGGAGGGGTGTGGTTGATGTGCATATCTCCGTATAGGGATGGGGGGACGAGGGAGGTGATGTTCACACTTAACCTGTCTGATGCAGGTCATCTATAGCCACGGCATGTATGTATGAGGTGTGATTTAACACCAGTACAGGGTGACTTGTGTTGTTGCATCTGACACTGACAACATATATGAAGACACCCTTGTGACTGGGCTTGGCAGTGTGGATATGTGTGATTTGTACTCATAGTTAGCCTTACAGGGAGTCACCTGTGACCTTACATGCTTGTTCAGATAGAGTTGGACATGCTTCCAAGTTCTTGTCTGCACCTATGAGGCCCTGTACTGCAATATAGCAACCTATTATATGGTTTGTGTATTACTGCTGTCCACCAAAGGGTGGAGGCAGGTTTTACAGGTCAGGTATTGCAGAGTCCATACAGTTACAGTGGATATATGTGTACACACCCCTGTTACAATGCCTGGTCTTTCTGCTATTGTAACTGAACACCACAGTAACTCATTTCAAAATAATTCCCACCTTTAATATGACCTATAGTCTGTACAATTCCATTGAAAACAACAATCTGTTGTGGGAAAACATATGCAAATTGAAATCAGTACAATAAGCTGGTTGTATGAGTATGCACACCCTTAAACAGATACTTTGTGGAAGAACCTGTTGAGATAATGACAGCATTCAGTCATCTTAGGTCGGAGTCTATCATCATGGCACATCTTTACTTGGTAATAGTTGCCCAGTCTTCCTTGCAACAGCACTACAAATATGTCAATTTGTGAGGGCATCTCTTGTGCACAGCCCTATTTAGGGCAACCCACAGATTTTCTATTGGATGTAGGCCTGGCCACTGGCTGGCACATTCTCAAACTGTAATTTTCATCTGGTGAAGCCATTCATTTGTCGATCTGGATGTATGCTTGGGGTCATTGTCATGCTGACAAAAAATCTCTCTTCATCTTCAGACAAGTTTGATATTGTTATGTTCGAAGTTTCAAAACTTCGATCACGTAATAGGAACCCCTTTACTATGCACATGCTCTGTATAGGTCTCTTATATTTACAAGACAAAATGTGCAACATAGTTATATTCACAGGTAACATATGGAAATGTACAACATCCCAGTAGCTGGCCTAGCAGTGGCACAGTCAGTGGTGTTTGACAGACACTGCAGTAGTTGGCAAATGTCAGCTGTCCTTTCCTGGGTTGAATTAGGGGCCTGAGCTGTGATCTATGTCACTGTAGACAGAGCCACATGCTACTGTCATCGGTGCTGTTCAGCAGTACATCAGTACAGCAAGCCTTGTTGAGACATATTCTTTCAAGCCCCTATTTTCCATTATTACAGACCACCTACTGCATTCAATTACTTGCTTACTTGTTTCACATACTTTTTTTTAGTGGATTTGGTCAAATACTTCTATATTCAGTCCTGTTTTTAATTGTATTGCTGTCTATGACAGAGGTGGTATGAATAGATGGCAGCTTGACTTTTGTAGGTAATGCTCATGACCATGTGATGGCCTGTGCACCAATTGGTGTTCCCCAGTTGCTAACTGCATACAGAGCAGATGTGTAGTTATTCCAATAGCCAATGTCATGGCAACACACTCCTATAACTGAGTACTCCATGTGGGCATTGGCCCTTTCCCTTACCTTTGAAGAAGACATCCTGGAGGTGTGTGAGCTAATACCTCTTACAACAAGACTTGTGGAGACAAGCCAACTAGATGGTGGAGAAGGTTCAAGACTTATGGCCGAATGTGAGTATTGCTGTTATATGGTCTGAATATTGTTTAGTTTAACAGGGTTTGTCTGAACATGCCACTTCTGCATGGGTTTCAGTCTGACAAAATTCTGTGTCTGCATAGTTCTCAACTGTAGGGCTATCCATATAATGGCCAGAGATTTGCTTGTTATGTTTGGTCTGTTCCTCAGACAGGTGTTGTCCTTGGCAATCAGTAGCATACTCTGTTGATTGCAATCAGTAAATGCTAACATCCATTTGTATTTCTTCCTTCATATCCCTCATAAAAGATATGTTACAACAAATCCTGTAACACCAGCAACCTTGTCAGTGTACAACAGCAATATTCCAAGTATGGCCATGTTTTTGGGCCTATGTTCCCCAATTATGTCAGGCTTTGTCCAAATGTTATGCAGTAAGAGGTTGATAGGTATGGTCTATCATTATTTAGCACGTCATTCCTGCTGAGGGCAAAGGCTGGACGACATATGGAATTCTGTACATTCAAGAGGTCA
Organism: Protopterus annectens; assembly: GCF_019279795.1. Classification (NCBI taxonomy): domain Eukaryota; kingdom Metazoa; phylum Chordata; order Ceratodontiformes; family Protopteridae; genus Protopterus; species Protopterus annectens. The sequence goes on from NC_056725.1 coordinate 1,115,324,600, forward strand.
GTGTATAGAGAATGCTCTTAGATACCCTTGTAATATATTTTATGTGGGGGAAGAGTAAGATGTGTTTTAAAACTAGGCTGTTAGAACATGTGAGAGATATTACTGATAAGAAAGAAGACAGTTCTATAGCTGTACATTTTTACAAATCTTACCATGTGGGTTACAAGGTAATGTTTCTGAAAATGTCTGTTTCTCAGTGTGATCAAGCAGTCATAAACGAACACATGATATGTACAGAATCAATTTATATCTATAAATGTGATACTTTATCCCCTAGGGGGTTAAATGAGGAGTGTAATTGTAGGCTGTGTATTTAAATATGTAATTATAAGTGTTAATTGCTTCTTGTATGTTAGGCAATATTTCTTGTAATGTTTTCCTCCTTGAAGGCTTTGGCCATGACATCAGAGTATAATAAACTTGTGTGAATTACTGGCTGGTTGTTTTTCTCTTTACTATCTTCAGTCATGTTAGTTTATTTAGCTAAGATGTCATTGTATGTCAGGCCATTGTGTATGGCCTATCATGTTTTTGTAGCAGCGTACTGTTTACGTATTATTTGGACTAGAGGGAGCAGATGTCAGTCGCATGGGTCCCTTTTGTATGCAAGTGTAAAATGCTGCCCCAGTTATGGGTGGTTTATCAGCAGCATATGTTTGAATGGGCATTTTGAGACATTATACTTTTATACATATATATATATATATATAGATAGATATATATCGATATATATATATATATATACATATATATATATATATATATATATATATACATATATATATATATATATTATGTATATATATAATATATATATATATATATATATACACACACACACACACACACACACACACACACACACACACACACACACACACACCTCAGCATTTATTGGTAATATATTTACATATTGTCATACATATATATGTATCACAATACATATCTATCTCTCTATATATGTATATGTTTCTTTTCATACATATATTTGTAGATACCAATCACTCCCAGTTGCACACTATTTCTTCTCTATTGTAAAGTGGCTGTAATGCATGGTATGTATGAAAAAGCATCAGGCCTTTCTGTACTTCAGATGGCTTAGTGGTAAATTGCTGTTGCTATGGGGTACAAGACTTACAAGGGCTTTGTATTTTGTTATTGGGCAGAACAGAGGCTGATGGAAACAGAGTGATTAAAGCAGTTTTCAGCAGTTGTAAGTGGGTTTGCGTGGGTTGTGTGATGACAGATAGGGGCTTAACCCGTGTGGGCTTTGCTTAACGATGCTTACCAGTGTACAAATCTGCTTAGCTGAGCTAACTGTATTCATGTTTCAGCAATGCCTAAACCTGCTAACCATAGCTCAGCCCTGGTAAGCATTGCCCACATTCCAGTCTTATAAAATAGAAGAGTAATGACATCATTAAGTAAGTGTATTTGATTTCCTTTACAGAGGTTAGCCACGGTGGTACAATTGTAGTGTTGTTGCCTCACAGCAACAGATTCTCCTGTTCAGTTCTCGGTTGGAGTGCCTTCTGTGTGGAGTCTGCATGTCCTCACCGTGGTCAAGTGGCCTCCAAATGACATGCGTGAATGGGCATGCCTTTGCTGAAGGTTGGGCATTGGGCTGGCAACTCAGCACCATAAAAATCTACTGCCAATCATTAGCGGACCGGAGTTCTGCTGTGGCGACCCCTAACCAGGAAAAGCCAATAAGATAAACATTTTATTTCCTTTACAGCACATGCTTCTATGTGCTGTCATTACAGTCGCAAGGGATGTGACTATACTGTATGGGACACTTGTGTATACATAGGTAGTATCACATGTTAGATGCACTCACACTTGCACGTTACAGCAGCTACAGTACACTGGTTGCGAAAAAAAATTAACACATATTGTATTATTGAATTAGTACTTTTAACACTGCTTTTCCATGTAAAATTCTGTACTTGAACCATGCACCCCTGCATGCAAAGCTGAGACTCTGAGTACTACACTATCTTGTTCTTGGGGGTTTGAGCTGTATGTTTTGATGTATTTCCTATTGGAGACTAATATATTATTATATTAACTACAGAGTACTCTGTTTTTTAGCCATGTCATTGAGGACTGCTGTCATGTAGTAATGGCATACATTTCAGTTTCAGACTTCTGTCCTTCAGAACATTCATCCTAATGCATAACCTGTTTGCTATCTACTTTCTCTGTCTGTCCTCTGTGCAGATGGGATGATACCATTGCTCAGGCTGTGGTAGACTACACTGCAGAATAGGTCTGAAAAGCCATGCCTCTGTTCATGTAGGATGCAGCCAGAAAGGGTATCAGGACTAAGAATACCTCCATGTGTTGCCTTTGAGAGGGCATTACAGACCTGTGTCAGCAACATTACAGAGGTGGTGGTCTACAGATTCACAGACAGTAAGTGGGAATACTTCACAGGACAGGATATTTGGAGACAGCCCAATAAAAAGGGAGACATATCTCCAGAATTGTGAATAGATTTGTGCTGGGTTTGAGTGGACATGCATTTACTGAGTGACTTCTCTGACATACCTCTCCCACTGGCATGCTGTCCACAGACTGGCCACATGTTTGCCTGTTATGTTCTTTCTGTTGCCTGGACAGTTGTTGTCTTTGGAAAATCAGTCAGGGACTAAGGGGAATGCAGTCAGTACATACTAACATCCATTGCTATTACTGACTTCTTATTCCTCATAAAGGATATGTTACAACAAACCCTGTTACATCAGCAACTAACTCAATTTATGACAGCACTATGCCCAATCTACACTTGTGTCTGTGCATCTGTCCCCAAATGATGCCAGGCTTTGTTCAGATGTCATGCACTATGAGGCTCAGAAGTATTTAGTATCATTATTTCTTGCCTTCTTTCCTGCTACCGTACCAGTGATGTTGTAGACCCTCAGACATAATACAGGGAAGAGGCCATAGACATGAGTCCTGATCCTGTACATTCTGAGGTGAACTGTACATTTGAGAGGTCTGTGTATGTCTGGCCATTGTTAACAGACTGTCAGGATTGTGTAGATATTCATGTGTACATGTTATTTGGCCTGTGTATGGAGGGGGGGGTAGATGTAAATGTTATCGCTTCCTTTTTATCTGACTGTGCATGCTGCTCTAGTTTATACTGGTCTGTTGGCAGTATGTGTTTGTAGGGACAGACTGAGACATGTCCTGTCCCATGGTCAGGATACAGACTACACAGAAAATTGGGCCAATATATGTAGGAGTAGTGTGTGAGTGGCAAACTGATATATTTGTTTACACAGCCCATATACTCTACTGTTCACTTAACTTACCGTGTATGTGACAGTGACTGTGGTGAAATTGGTTGTGGGTGTGCACTTTCACACTGGTGTCTGTTTTTCAGTGCAGTCACATCCCTGTAGTGCCTGATATATTTGCAAATACATGTGTAATTCCGCATAGTGGATTTGCTATTTCAATTACTTCTGCTAATTCAGTGAATATATGTTACAGCAGACAGGAGGGTGTTGCCGCAGCAACTGTGTCAGCTTATCTACGCCACTATTTCAGATATGTCCCCATTTTTATGGCTTCCACCCACCATTTTGTCAGCCTTGGTCCAGATCCATTACAGTAAGGGGTTCTGAGCGGGTCCCTATTAAATTGCTGAACGTTTCAAAGTTCGAATGTCATTTGGTCGGCACCATATGATCAAACTTTGAAAAGTTTGAAGGTGAAAGACAACAGCTCTGTATGCGCAGAATGGGAAAATTTCCCTTTTCTACACTGAAGTGTGATCTCAGAGTTGGTATATTTAAGTAGGGGTGTGGGGGGTGCAGGGGGGCTTGCCCCCTGCTCAGAGCGAAAAAGGTAAGTTTTTTTTTTTTTTTTACTTTTTTATTATATATTTGAGGTTTCAAGTTTCGCTCATATGTTGTCGAACATATGAGGTTCGAAATTTTGAAGCTTTGAATATATAACATAGACCTGTTCTGAGCATACCTCTCAGCTGGCTGGATTGTTTCAGGATGTCCAGGTTTATTGCTCATATTTCTGGTCTGTTTTACAGATTAGTCTAATTTCTCTGGTAAATCACTGTGATGATATGGGGATTTTTGTTACTAAATAACATACATTTTATTTTCAGACCTCACAGCCATCAAAATATGTATGCTGAAACAAAGTGTGTTACTCTGGCAACTTTCTACATTTATATGGGCAATATTTAAAAGAGGTCCTTAGTTTGGGCCCATTGTCCCTCCCATTCTGACAGCCTTTGGAAAGATTTACTGCACTAGGTTTGAGAGGTATGATTCTGAGATACAACTCCACTACATGTTCTGAGCACATATATGTATATATCTATCTATATCTATCTATCTATCTATCTATCTATATATATATATATATATATATATATATATATATATATATATATATATATATATATATATATGTATATATATATATATATATATACATACACATATATATATATATATATATATATATATATATATATATATGTATATATATATATATATATATATATATATGTGTGTGTGTGTGTGTGTGTGTGTGTGTGTGTGTGTGTGTGTGTGTAAATATATATATATATATATATATATATATATATATATATATTTATACACATATATGGAAACACTTTATAATCTCGAAATACTGAAATGTCGGGACTATAAAGTCAAAGTTTGAAAATAGAAAAAGTGCATTATCGTGAATTTGAATATCTCGAATTCACTTTTATGGCTTTACGCTACATAATGTCTGAGATTGTATGTGGATGGTGTGCAGTGCAGTGTGAGGATTTAGGTGTTATGTCAGGTAAGTGAGTGTTTTGTAAGGGTTTTGGGTGGGAGTTTAAGTGTATGTGAGTGTGCTGATACGTGTGATGTGTGTGTGAGGGACTGTAGAACGTGTGTGTGTGTGTGTGTGTGTGTGTGTGTGTGTGTGTGTGTGTGTGTGTGTGTGTGTGTCTATATTTGCTTTTGTTTACTGTTTGTGTGATGGGCCCCCCTGCTTATTTGTGTTGTAGGTTTGTGGATGTGTGTTGTTTTGTTTGTTTATGTTGTGATGTGGGTGTTGTGGTATATGTGTAATCTGGTATGTGCTGTATTTTAGGTGTTTTGAATTTTGCGGTTTTGGCCTTCGCAGTTCTGGTGTTTTAGTGTTGTGCGGATTCGATTTCATGGTCTTGAAAAACTGAAATTCAACATTTCAGTATTTCGAGATTATAAAGTGAATCCATATATATATATATATATATATATATATATATATATATATATATATATATATATACGTTCATAGGTGTGTACTAGGCTAATAGGCCTGGAGCATTTAAAAGCCTAGCCCATAGGATTACCCTGCCATCATGCCACTTGACCTTAGCTCACTGTGCCTCTGTCGAGTAGTGTAACTGGAGTAATCCCTGGGGTGGATTTTCTGTTTCTCATCCACTCATCAAGATTTCTCTTGAAGTAGGCCAGTGAGGTGTTCTGCTTGACATGTATGGAAAGTGTATTCCATAGCATGGGCACTCTCTGGGTTATGATCCTATCCCTCCAGCATGTTTTGTTGATTGTGGCAATGTGGTTGAGGTCTGTGGAGTGTGTGGTGTAGAGGGATTGGGATTTCTCTAGCTGTAGCATTTCTAACATAGCTGAGTCAGACATAGCTTTGTAGGTCAAGCAGAGATCACCTCTATGTAGGCAATATGAGACAGAGAATAGTTGTAGTTTTTGGAGTCTGTCCACATAGGACAAGTGTTTAAGGACTATGATCCTGTTTGTGAGGTGCTTCTGTGGCCTTTCCAGCTGTTGCAGGTGTCTACTGAGGTACATGGCAAATGGGCCAGAATACCTGAAGAGTGGTCTAATGAGTGAACAGTAGACAGAGATTATTACTTCTGTCTTTCTGGATGCAAAACCCTTGATAATGCAATGTGCCACATAGAAGGACTTTCTGACCACAGAGGCAATGTGGTGATCAAGGGAGAGGTTGCTGTCAGCCTGTGTTCCCAGATCACTTATAATGCCTTCTGTGTTCAAGAGACTATTGTCGATGTGGTAAGTCATGGGAACTGGGTTTCTCCCAAAGGGGATGATGACACATTTTTTGTCCGTGAGCTTAAGGCTATGGTTCTGACACCAGTCGTTGGAATTAGTGAGGCCTTTCTGTAGAATACCAACATCACTTGTGGAGTTAATAATAGCTCCTGACTTGCATTCGTCTGCAAAATGTGTCAGCCAGAGT
>NC_056725.1:1115335866-1115420866 GCF_019279795.1 Protopterus annectens
GAAAAATATACCCATTGATTTATGTGTTTAGATTATTGGTGCAGATAGGGTGGGGGAGAGAGAGTGAGAGAGAGACAGATGTCAATTAAAAACTGTATTGGCTTCAATTGCTCACAACTTTAATGATTATGACTCTAATCATTACTCTCCAGGTATTACCTCACTTTACATCACCCTATGTGTTTGGGTTGGGCAGTGGTATGTTTATACACAGTGTATAATTACAGCCTTCTTACAGCTACTTTATACCTTTTCTTACCTGGCAGACCTGTAGAGGAAGTTTCTTTTAACACTACCTGACTGTTTCTACCCATATTCACATTGTCAGGGTTAGATATGTGCACTCATACTCTGTGTGTGTGTGTGTGTGTGTGTGTGTGTGTGTGTGTGTGTGTGTGTGTGTGTGTGTGTGTGTGTGTGTGTGTGTGTGTGTGCGTGTGTGTGTGGCTACTGCCATACTCTGCCATGATTTATAATGGTCACCCTGAGTGTGGGCGGCAGTAACCACTAGCTGTGTCAGTGTGAAACTTAAGGGACATTTCTTGGAGGAAACCACTTGGTGTATGTACTTATCTTGCTGTCATTTGCAGCCTTGGGGTTGGACTTTGTGTGTTGTGCACAGTGTATAATTACAGCCTTGTTACAGCTACTTTATACCTTTTCTTATCTGGCAGGCCTATGGAGGAAATTTATGTTAACATTACCTGACTGTTTCTACACATATTCACATATTTCTGAGTGAAAATATGCATACAGCTTACTACCACTCCTGGAATTTGAAGTGTGTCTGTTTGTGCATAAAATATAACAATGTTTGTGTTTCATCAGAAAGAGGTACTGAGCAACTGCTGTCTCTCATTTGTGTATTTTCTGCCTAATACTCTCTTGATTGTATAATCTGATCATGTAATTCTGCATTCCTGCATGCAGATATTTCTTATACTGTGCATTTATACTTTGACAGAGCACAGTCTGGAAAACACTGGTTAATGCAACATTACTATTCAGGTATCAGATCTTGGTGCATGGAACATTTTATATAGTCAGTCTCCTGTTTTACAACTCCACAATCTTTGTCAGATGAGCCTTGATTATTTAATGCTTTCAGAACTATAGTTGCTGTACATAAACTGTACACATTTCAATTCATACCACCACATACCAAAGTAAACATGACCAGTCCGGGGTTTTGACTTTTACTGACAGGTACTCACACTTTTATTGATATATCCCTGTACATCACTATTACCTTGCTAATGTCTCATTTATTTAGTACAAACCATTTCTATTTGTAAATACTGACAGGTGACATTCTACTCCTTTCTATTTGTTTGCCATGAATACTACAAGCTAGATTTGTACTCACCAGCCTCACGATGCAGCCTTAGCAGCCTGCTGGCATGGGTGTCCATGTTCCTGGCCCTCTCATCTGCGGATGTACAGGACATAGAAAAACATTTATGCATACCTATCCATCACATACACAGGCTGGACTTTGGAAACCACTTATTGATACTGATACTTACACACAGTTGGGGCATTCTCTGCCCGTGCATCTTGGACTCACCTTTCCAAGAGCTCCCTCTTCCTAGTCTTCAAGTCAGCATAGTGGTGTCAGATCTGCTCACCAGTCCAGGGGATGCCAGTGGCACTGGTGAGGTCATGTGCGAGATGGTCCCAGGCCTCTGCTTTGCATTGAGAGCCCTGGTACTGGTCCTGCAGCAGTCTCCCATAGTCCAACCATGACCTTGGACTCCTGAATGCCCCAGTGGTGCACCCAAAGGTGCACACCTTCACCAGCACTAGCCATAGTGCCTGCAATGGGGAGCTACAACTAGTTATGAGCTGTATTCCCTCCCGCGAGGTTTAAATAGGGCTGATTTCCTGCCCTTTGCCGTGATTGGACAGTTTTGAATATGCTGAGCTAAGCTAAGTGACGGGCAAACCTGCTTAACAAAGATAAGCATTGCTTAAAGGGGTATTTGTTAAGTACTGCTTACCAGTGTGCAAATCCACTTAGTAACGCTAATTATTGCTAAGCATAGAAATTTAAGCAATTCTTACTCCAGCTAAGCACAGCTGAGCACAATTTAGTTTTATTCAGCTTTCATTTTATGGGCTATCATTATTATCAGTATTATCAGTATTAATTATTATAATTATTATTATTATTATTATTATTATTATTATTATTATTAATCATTTTATGTGCTTTCATTACATTCTTTTGTGGCTATACTGTATGGGACACTTGTGTTTACATGCTGATTTCACATCTGTACTACACTGGCACCTCACATTTGAACCTGCTACACTACCCTGGTTAACAAATATATATTATTTACTACCTATTTCTAGTAAAATATACTTTTAGTGCTGTTTTCACAAAAAAATAAACGGCCTGCATTGGGGCTCGAACAATGAATGACTGTATGTTAAGCAAAATCTCTCATCACTGTGCTATTTAAATTTGACTATTTTGGCTGTATAATTCTATTTAGCTCCTTTGAATGTTTAATTTTTGCTATGCATAGCTGCTTGATGTGTACACCCACTCAGCTATGCTTAAACTTTATTGGGGACGGAAAAAAACTGTAACATTACTCTAATAAACTTAGAAAGCTGCTAGAATACATCAATTTGTGTTAGCATACATTTTTTTAAGGATATAAGTTATACAACTTAAATGTATGCCACTATTTAGTGACGTCAATCCTTAGAGCATCTCAATGATTTGCCAGACAAGAGGAAATTTTATGAGGGAAAGGCCAAAAATATAATGGAAACTCTGGACAATCTGCAAAGTCTGGGCAGTTGAGAGCTATGTTGTGGGGGACTGTGCTTCTGTATTTTGTCCACAGATACTGTTATCTTGTGATAACAGTGTTTGCAGACACTGTTAGTTACTTTAGAATTGCCGTACGACAATTCTAGAGTGCAGGGGGTGTGTGTACTGTGTGAGGAATGCTTGGACACACCCCCTGCGCTCGTACACGGCTCATGTCCGTGTAAAGAATACAACAGCACGCCTTCATTAATATGCATGGTGCATGCTGTTCTACACGGGCACGATCCGCTCCATGCAGGAATAGCACTATTCCAGTATGGAGTTTAATGAACTGTTGTTGCATATTGCTCTCAGGAATTTTGACAGGATATGACTGGCAGCTGTCTGTAACACTCCTACAGTATCTCCCATATTTCATTGGACTGTTCCAGATGTTAGGACACCTAGGCTAGATACATTTTCATTCTGAGAGGGATGAAGTTGCCTTGCAATGTCTGCACAGACATATGTAGGGCACACGTTGCACACATCCTGCACCAGCTCTCTTTCTAGGTGGTACTTGTCAATGATTTATTGGTCTGAAAGTTGGCTTAGTTGCAGTCTTGCTCTCTGTTTAGCTGGCTTCCTTCTAGGATGCACAGCCAGATCCTTCTCCATAGCTTGCAACACTGCAGTCTGTTGCAGTTCATTCACTGGAAGTATTTTTTTTCAGTATTGTTACAGATCCTGTGAAAATAGCTTTAGTTCTTTGTGTTGCAGTATGATAATTGCTGAGGATTTCAAAAGTCGGCATCGCAATTTGTCATATTTAAGTTGTGTTGGGCATGCACAATGTGTTTTGGAATCCAATGGGAGTGTACAGAATCTGAAATTATCCTAAGCTGAATAATTAAGTACTCAGACTGCTTGTGGCATGTCTTCCGAAATCACAGCTACAGCTGGTGTGCTGAAGTTTTCCTTCAGCATGCTGCACTTTTCGCTAGCCCCTTAACTACAATGTTAGCCAAAAAAATTATTATCCAATCAGCTCTTAATTCTGACTATTATATACTTTCTGATTGCTAAAAGTTCATGTTCATTGTTAACCAGACATTTGAAAGTTCTCTTTACATGAATTTATCATGTATTGATGTGCTCATTGATTAGCTAATCTCGTGGAGTGTCCTGGCAATGAGATTTGTAAAAAATTATTCCCACCATTATCACTGTTACACAGAGAGTCATTACAATAAATATTATCATTATTATGGTTTACCTTCAATAGACTCATCAGCATTTCCTCTCAGCTTTTTTTTTTCTTTTTGGACATGTACATTTTCATTGCATTATTATTTTAAAATCATATTGCCATATCCAAATAATAAGTCTACCTTGATGGTACAGTCCAACAATTTGATTTTATTTTCCAGCTAACCAATTTCTTTAATGTTATATTAATTAGAATTACCAAAAATTCAGCTCTAGTGCTCTCAAAAATGTAATCAGTTGTTTATGAGAGTCAGAATCTGTACTAATCCTATTCAGGAACTTCCAAAACTAGAACCCATGAGGGATTTGTCCATATTTAATGCACTATTTGAAACAGAAATTATCTGGTTGAGATGTTTTTAGTCTAGTTATTTTTTTCACAAATGTTCTCTTAAAGTTCCCAATAATAAAGTTTCCCAAAATTTGCTTTCGACCCCTTGTTTAATGAACTAGAATATTTAAACAATTTTTTGTTTGATTATTATTCTTATTGCCAGTGTTTATATCCAATAGGCATTGTGGCATTCTGTTGCTAGATACAACCTCAGCATAAGTAGTAGACTTTAAATTTTAATTTGTGAGAACAACAATTGAGATTCTGGGATAATTCTGCTAATGTAACCAGGATTACACTTTACATATAACGTAGCATTCATTTTATATTATCAGGAGGTAGCTGCATCCTTGACCTGGTCATTACTAACATGGGTGACCGTTGCTCTACACCAACAGTCAACTCCTCCCTGGTTAGATCCGACCACAAACTAATCACCTTGGAAATCCCCATCCCCCCCACCCCACAAAGGTAACCACCATGAAAAACTTCTCCAAAGCTAATTTTGGGCTCCTAAAAACTGAGGTGGCCAACTTTATGGCACCCATGCAAATGGAGAATAGTTGCATGACCACCGAATCATACACCAATGCACTGCATGAACACGTACACAAATGCATGGATCTCGCTATACCCAATAGAACCAAGATGCTCTCCTCCAAAAAAGGAAGGCAATCTGGTGATTGCCATTGCGATTCTGAATGCCCATGACTTGCAGTGACCCTAATGACAATGGACATCAGTTGGGTATAACAGCCCTGTGTATCTAATGCTTAGTCAAACACTTTGCTTGTGCTGTGCTGATGAGGTCATAACAAGGCTGAAATATGCATATCCACAGCTAGTGGGGTTTGGCTTTGTTGGCCTGAAATTGTCCATTAAAATGACAAAACAAGTCATGGACATTCAGAATCGACAATGTTCATTTGTATATATCCCATGTGGCTCTGATACAAGAGGTTTGGGAGGTCACCCAGTGGAAGTTCTAGCTTTGCTGGAGTTTTCATTTTGTTTTTACTGATTGGTTTTTCAGTGACCTTCTCACTTATTGTTTAGATTGCCATTCCAAAATGGAAAATGTATTCAGTGAAAGAGTTGTTATCCACATATAGTTATTACAGCAATAAAAGTAAGGAATTGAAAATAGTGCAAATGTACTGCAACAGCTCCAGCAGTTACTGTTTGTGACATCACTGAAACATTAGCATTTATTGTGCTGAGTTCTGCATAAGATTTGCAGCAAGCCAAGTTATACATGAAATGTGCCCCGATCTAATGAGCATAACTTAGCCTAATGCAGACACAACAAATAATCTGTCTCGTCAGCACACCAGCACAACTACAATTAGGTATAGCAAAATTGAATTGCAAGGAAAACTCATGCATAAAGTAATATACATGTATTACCAAAGTACGTGTAAAAGGTATGCAAACTCAACAGAAAAAGATAGTAATATGTGGAAAACAATGGCAGAAGGCAATTGTGCATCAGCAATAGTCCTGAAGCATAGCAAATATCCTCAATATGTTATACATGTCATTGTAAATTGCAGTCAGACATATTTGAATACACCCATCATCATTTGCGGAATCTGTTAAAATCTGCAAAAATTCTAATAAAAAAATGCATCAAGAAGTGGCAGTCATCACCAGTATTAACAGTAGCTAAAAATGGGTGCATGACATGTGAGGGGAATACAAGTAATGCACACACCCAAGGAAATAGGTTGATAGCAAAGCAGATCCGAGGTGAGGGTGAAGACAAGGAGCACACAAGAGGGATGATGGAATAGGAAGGTCAGGGTAGGAGTCAGAGTGGCACAGGCAATTTGTCTTGATGGGAATAGGCCCCATTTGTTTTTTGTTTTTGTTTTTGGAGAATAGAAGGTATAGAAAAGACATGGCAAAAGGAGGTGGAGAAAAGTTTGAGAATCAACATATAACAATTATCACAATACTTGACAGACAAAGGTCGGTAATATATATAAAGGATAAGTAAGGTGTACAGATAGCACACATATTGACTGTGAGCCATTAGTGAAGGACAGATAAAAAAACAGGGTAAGGATGCATACCAGTCATGATGCACCTCAAGAATGCAAAAAGCAGTGCTATGATGTTGCAAACTATGTCAGTCAAACCAAAAGGAGTATGATTGATGGTAGGTGTGTGTGTCAGAGAACACTAAATGGGGAGTGCTGTCATTGCAGTACACAATGGATATCAAACATCATTAACCACTAGGCTGTCAACAATGCAAGAGTAAGACATGCAGAAGCAACAAGGCTTACACTCACACTGCTGACAGCCAAGTATAAGCCATGCAACAGCAAGCATGATCAAGTCCAGTCAAGGAAATGCAGGAGCAGGAAAGCAGATTAAAACCTCCAGCACTGTACACAATAAGCATACAAATAAGCACAGTGGCAAGCAGCAGTACTGCAGCAAATGAGTAATGCAGCTGTACAATAAACCTATAAGTATACACACCAATAGAGCAGGAGAAATGAGATCCAGATGCCAAAGAAAACAGTCCATGCTAGAGGCAACACAAATTGTGTTCAGGTATGTAACGCAGATGAGTGACATGCAGTGACATCAGACAAGCCAAACATGTAGAAGGCCATCCTTCCCTGGGCCTGTCCTGGCCCCATTGTAGGAATGTTTCCATATTTTGAGGATTCTACACAGTCATTTTTCTAGTCCTGCCATCAGGGCACCTACTAGAATTGGGCACTTTTTTATTCTGGGTCCCGTGCACCCAGCTATCTTTTTTAATTTTTGACCTACTTCTGTACATGATGTATGCTGTATAAATACAGTCTATATATCAGTGTCATCTTTGTGGGATTATGTGAAAAACAGGGTCCACCTCATGAAGGTACTCACCAAGACTTGAGGATGAATTCAATTTCAACAATACTACTCCCTTTTGCTTGCTGACTTATCATCTCTCCATTCGGACCCCTAGAAGGCTCATCACACATACCCACAACATTAACATGAAATGAGAAGCACAGGGTGATGCATATACATTATGAAACAGCACATTAATAAAAAGTAAGGAATGTAAGCCTGTGCCTGTATAGCTATGCAGGAAGCTTACAAATGTCTGGGTAATGCACAACACACAAGTAACCCATGAACACAATGAAATCTACGCAATTACCACCACCTTGTGTGTTTGTGCCCTGCATGTGTATGACACCCTAACATGGTGGCACAATGTTATATTGTCCCAGTGCACCTACAGTGCAAGTAGGATACATTAAATAAAGGTGCCCATACACATATACATATGCCATGTATATGTAAAACATTTAAGCCAAAACTATAAGGGGAAATGGAGATGGACAACATATGTCACAGTAGTAAGGAAATGCATGCATGAGAAAACTGCAACAGAAAAAAGCAGGAGAGCTATAACTAAAGAGTAAAGAAATAAATTGCGCATACACATGTCCCCAATGCAAGATGGACTGCAAGCCCCCTACAAGGTACATTGAACAGTATGCCATGGTGATGGCTGTAAACATGTCTGTGTACAAATGACACAAGCAGCACAGGAACGTGCAACAGTTAAACAGAAATTAGCAGAGGTACATAATGAAAGTAGGGTTCAGTATCACATATCCATATATGCTGCCATGCTAATGTAAGACGACAGATGGCACACTCACAGAAGATGATATGAACAGAACATGTGCATGACTAATCAAAGGACAGTCATATATATGGAACTGTGGCACACCATTTATGGGTGAATGACACAACTATAGCCTTATAATACTTGATCAATCTATTTACGATGTTAGGGGCATCCAAACATACATCCTTTAAAAAGAAAGCTGCCATATTGTACATAATGTCAATTGGGCAGATATGTTAACATGTAATACACAGCCAAGGTCATGTTAAAATATGTTTGCCAAAATAAGTAGGCCATCTGATATGGTTACATAATACTTGTGCCATTCATAACATAAAAAAGGGAATGATGGTAACACCATCTGGTGATGTGGAACATTACAGAAATGCTGCCACCACAGGCATACATTATGTCTGTAGAATAAAACAGTGTACTACATGGCAGACAAGTACAAGTTAGCATTAAGCATTACACACATGCATAGTGCCAATTGGATCTCCTGACAAATCAAGGTCATGACTAGAGCAAAGACCGTAATAGGCCATGTATTTAAACTGACATATGAAAATGAAAAACTGTCCAAGTGTGTGCAAAATACGCACATATGCATCTCTCATTTAAATGTAATCTCTGGAGAATGGCACTACTCTGGTATGTGTGGAATGTTCTTAAATGTAACATGTGCAATGTATCACATTTGTTTATGTGGGAAATCATACTTGTATGTACATGAACACTGCCAGCAAGACAAGCATGTCACACTGGCACAGTGTCACCTGTGTCATATAAAAGTCAGACTACAGCTGAATTAACAACATCATGGTACACTGCATGCAGAAGATGCACTGCATGTAGAAGATGCAAACAACATACAGAGTGCAGGAATACCTCTCCTGCCATTCATAGTGTTCATAGATAAGTAACAGGCTAACTGCCCTTGTGGTCCATTTTTAGCCTAACCAATTTCCCTTATAAAGGTGAGATTGAAATCTTTTACCTTTTGTCTGAGAGATAAACACCTTAACCGTTATACCAACCCCAACATAAAAGGATCTTTAAACTGGATTCAAACCTTGCATTATATGTCTTGTTTCTCAAAGCTCACTGCACTTACAGCATGTGCCACAATGTCTGCAGGTATATTGGTATTTGATAAGCATGTGACACCATGGTGATATTGTCTGCGTCATATTTTAACAACTGTCAGACATCTTTAATAATATATTGCTCCTCCATACAAACAGAATTGTAAAGTGTGCATCACAAGGGTACATCCTACAAGCATGATTGCAATATGATATGTGTACAAATGTCTGCTTAATACATACCTCTCAACCTCTTACCACAAGAAATGTGTACAAAGCCTAAAATAATGAGGAGACAAAGGACTAAAAATGGGGAAAGATTTTAAATATTGCTCTTGTAAACATAGAAAGGTGCTAGAATAGCAGGATTTGTTAGTGTGCATTTTTTGAAGGATGTTAGTCTGCATTTTTTGAAGGATGTGTGTTAGTCTGCATTTTTTGAAGGATGTAAAGTTTGAAATTTAATTTTTTCTTATTATTTAGTGACTTCAGTCCTTAGTGATCAGCCAGAAAGCCATAAATGTTATGCAGAACAGGTAAAAAAATGAGGCAAAAATGTGGACATTCTGCACAAATCTGGGCAGATGAGCGGTTATGGCCTAATGATGCAAAGTAACCGAATAGGAGCACAGCATGGCAGCAGCATTAAATGAGTACATCACACTTCATTACCTATGGTCAAGAGGGCCCTCCCTGATGTGGTGAAACATTCCAAATAATCTCATGCATGATCAACTGGAAGGAGTCTTGCATGGCCCATGCCATATCCTGGAAAAAATTGCCTGTCATATCTCTCATCTGAGTTTGGAGTACATTGGTGATGGCATCGTTAATCTGGTCTCTCAGGTCATCTGGCTGGCATGGTAGATGATATCACCACTGTTGATCCACTGAAATGATGGAGTGTGCTGGTCCTGGCCCCTCATCATAATAATCACCATCCTGGTTCCTGCCCTGGAGTCTGACTCTGCAGTAAGTGGCTGTGCCCATCACATACAGATCTGCGGATTGGCATGGGTCCTACACTTAATAACATAACAATAACTGTACATCCTTACATATTCTTAAAAGAGCCTTAACAGTAAAAGAAAAAAACAAACAGCAATATATACCATAATCTATATGAGTCATACACCCTGTTATGTGTGTACTGTATTTGTCACATGAAAATGAATCCATCAATCATGGATCTGTGCAAATATGCAATAGACCGAACCCTAACACTTTCAGACATATCTGTTATTCAAGTCGTAATGTAATGGGCAACACATTTGGAATACAACTATGTCATACATAATGCATTCACATAATGGGCCGAAGATAACAAACAATACATCCAAGCATGCATCTTAGAAGTCACGTCAGTGTATCATCTGTCAATATCAAATTTTGATAAGAAATAATGCCAATAATACTGTAAAGGTAACAGAACAGAGGTATCGGGAAAGCATTTAAAATGATCTGCAATGGAGGACACATACATACATGCATATCTCAAACTATCAATATATGAAATATATGACAAGGAGTATCATACCCCAAAGTATAACTACTTCATAAACAAATATATGTACATATCAAGAAGTATGCAAACATACAAGAACAATATCAGCCACATCTTGTAATGAGAATAATACCAGTACATGCCGACATAATGTAGGAATAACAATGTCTTAGCTGGGCAGTTGACAATATCAACATACCTTATACATAACTGGTGTAATGACTGTGTAACAAATGTTATGGTCATGTAAGAATGTAATGCAAGTTTAAAGGTCACATTACTGGGCAGTAAGAAAAATACAAAAGAAGACCTACAAATGTTTATGCATCACATGCAGAATTGAGGGCATATAAAGCAATAGCACTATTTATTTATTTATTTATTTTACATTTGTTGACTGGGCTAGTCCAGCTGGATATATGTCCATTTTCAGTGGAGGCCCGGGGAGAAAAGCTCCAACAAAATTTAGAAATAATGCACAGTAATGGTCCAAACAAGTTAACATTATTAAAACATTAAGACAGAACATAAAATCTTTGGAGAGAGGCAAGTTAAAACAAAGTTGTAACATATATTACAACTATCCCAACACAAATATATAAATAATCTATAGACACACATCAGTGCCTGTGTATGCCCAATAATATGTTAAACCACAGCATGCAGTATCACAAGAAAGCATACAAAAGGTCAGGACAATATCAGCGATACAAGTAGATGTTTGTCATTAACAACATATGATATGTCTATAAAACACACATACCCTGGAGTAGAATTCATGTATAACATTCATATACTATTACCAACAGAGCATGTCATTTACTGCAGGTTGCAAGTAGCAATACAAATATAAATTTGCAGGTGCAAATGAACTCACTACAATGATTACCATACACATATATGTTGAGGTGTCACTACAACAGCACACAATCATAAAACTGTAATACATGCCATGTCTAATATATGGAGAGATCACGTGTCAGATATGAGATATTTTGAAAAATCACCACATCTACATATGCAAGTCTGTAGTTGAAAATCAAATGAACATGATTTGTGCAGTGCATCATGGGTAGCTGATAACATCACAACATACTTGCATCTAAAATGGAATAAAAAGTATGAGTCACATCTGTACAGTATATTATGTCAAATTATTGCATGATCTTGCCTAGGGCATACCTGTATGTGCATGACAGACATGTCAAAGTTTTGTTGTCAATTCATATGTGTTTCAATGAACCACGGACTATCACACTGATGTGTAGAAGCAATATTGAAAAGGAGGTGCTCATATTTCACCTAAGTCCAGCCTATCTGTGCCTGCAGTTAATCCATTTACACCACTACAGTCCTCCATTTAAAAATATAAATACACAGTTAAATGCAGAGTTGGAGAGCAATAGTCTGTGTGAACTCGTAAAGTGAAACTATATATATAAGATACTATTGTAACAGACTGGTGCACCTACACATTGGTATCGACAGATTAGAACTCAAGCAATACACACCATTACAACCCTGACAACATCACTGATCCTGTGAGACAGCAGACACCCATTCAGTATATGAATAGGCAAGATATGCACACCATGTATTAAATGGGAGCCACTCAAATACACACAAGATGCTCAATGGATGCTGTTAACACAACGGAAACAGTTAAAAGTGTAGTTGTATGCTGTCAGCCATAATCACCAAAACAGCAAGAATACATATAATTTGCATGTAAAACATTGACAGTGACCACTCTGTGCAAGTACAACAATTTTGGTTGTATCAGCAAACATCCTATAACTTCAAACTAAGTCATTAACATCGGAAGGGCTTTCTTTGTGGATGCATACTGTGAATCTTGCGATCTAATTTGCATGCATGGATGTCTTCTAAATAACATTTACCTACGGAAGATAGACACATGCTAATGGACCTACAGAGCAGAAATAAGGCTAAAGATAATACATACGTCCCTGTCTTTGCTGCTTCTCCAGCCTGTACATATGGTCAATGCACACAGCTCAATTATGAGTTTGGTCCTCATCGCCTCCAGGAATAAAACAAGAAAAAAGATTAAATTGTGTGTTATGAGGCTAAACAGCATTTAATGTTAAGAATAGTCTATTCAGAATTTACTCTTAACAAAGTAATCACATTATCCATCAGTGTTATGTAATCCTAGGTCACTGTTTGCACAGACACACATTTATATCAGAGTGCAATTGTATCATTCACACAAAGAGAACTGACTAGATGCAGCTGGAAGCTGGATTCAAATCTACAGTCTTCACCTATGTTCACACCTGAATCTAGAACCTTGCCTGCCTAGCTACATGTCCACTACTATGTGAGAAAAAGTCATTGGAGCTCTAATAGCAATGATCTATGACTACACAGTTGAAACATGGCATGCCATATGCCCCTGCCTACACATTAATAATGATATACAAGATGACTTTTGGATATGAGACAGCCCGTATGTATGAAATAAAGAATGACATGATCTGCACTGAGTACATTTTTAAATTACATTAAACATGGGTGGTACTATATGCACAGTAAAATTAGGGGGGCAAGCTTTACAAATGTAACATATATCCCCCAGTAACAAATGCAATGTTTATATACTGTCATATAGTATACAGAGCATAAAGGACAAATGCTGTAGGATAACAGGATACACACATAAAAATAATGCAACTGTATATCTAGACTGTTTACAAATTAGGATGTCTTGACAAATGTACAAATAGATGGTGCACCTCAAATATAAACATACATGTTATCTTACGAAGTATGGACATGGCCAAAAACATACACAGCCACACAATAAGTTAATGAGGTAAAGCAACAATAAAAATAAACCTACAGAAGTTGCAAGTGTAAGACACATGCCTGTCTGTCTAGCAAATACATAGCTGTGCATTACAATATTATTTACATGTCTGATGGGGGATTCAAACCCACAAAAACAAGGTAATATGGACTACAGTCATTTACAAGACCTAGCCTGCTAACCTTTCTATATGCCACAGTCGAAGGAGTATATGATCAAATTTGCTGTAAATGAAGTGTGGTTACAACAATCAGTCAAATGGAATGCACAGTCCATTGCAATGTTCCTAAACTCTCCCAACTCAGCCAAATATCAATGTATGTAGCTATTATTCAACACTACACAATCCTGCACATACATATATTTTGTAGGTTCAATACAAGCTGCAATATGACTACAAGGATATATGTGGTAAATACATAAATGGCATGGAATTATCTAGAGGTACTGTGGATAAGGAAAGAATGTGTAGTCATCTGCAGTATAAAATAATCTTGTACTAAATTACAGGGATTAATAACACACGTCTCAATGTTAAAAACACAGCGACATTACTTCATAGGATCATAAGAAGTCACTAGGCTATTGGTCCTGAGGCCCTTACAAGCCTAGCCAAAAATTTAGCCCATGTTCCGACAAGTCAGTACCGAATGCCTCTGTCTAGCAGGGATACATGTGGAATCCAAGGAGTGTATTTTCTGCACCCCATCCAGTTATCCAGGTTGCACTTAAAAATGGTTAATGAGGTACTCTGCTTGACATGGAAAGGAAGTCTACTCTCCACGAGGGAGAGTCTCTGAGACTCACATATGTCCTGCCAACAAGTCCCATTGATGTCACAGACCAGGTTGAGGTCACATGTGCCGGTTAGTGGAGCTTGACTTGCAGATATACAGCAGTCCCATCAAGGCAGGGTGTGAGATTGCTTTGTATTCCAGAAAAAGGTCACCTCTGAAGTGTCTGTATGACACTGAGTAGAAGGACAGGGCTTTTAGCCTATCTGTGTAGGGCAGATATTTGAGGCCCTGGATTTTCCTGGAGAGGAACCTCTGTAGGCTCTCCAGCTGCTGCATGTGCTTTGTGAGGTGCATGCCAAAAGGGACATTGTACTCAATAGTGGGTCTTATAAGGGAAGAATACAGGGATGTTACAACCTCCTTGTCCCTGGATGAGATACCCTTACTAATGAGGTGGGCCATGTAGAAAGCTTTCTGTACAATGAAGGCAATATGGTGGCCAAAAGTCAGTTTGCTGTCAACCTGGGTGCCCAAGTCCCGCACAACTGATTGCTTGCTTAGGACCTTGCTATTAATGTGATAATTTGTAGGGATGTCACTCTCCCCAGTGGGGATAATGATGCATTTTTGACGTTCAGTTTGAGGCCATGTTTCTGGCACCAGTCATGTGTGTGGGTGAGATTCTCTTGGAGGATGTCCACATCACTACAGAAATTGATGACAGCACACAGCTTGCAGTCATCTGCAAACTTAGTCAGCCATAGCCCACTGATTTTGGCCTGCAGCTCAGAAAAGTATATCCCAAACAACAGAGGCCCCAAGACCGATCCCTGGGTATGCTGCTCATTACAGGTCTACTGCATGAGGTGGCTTCCCCTGTTTTGACTAGGTAGGTTCTATCAGTGAGCCAGTTTGCTACCCATCTGGTAACATATGGATTGATGCCTAGTTGAGAGGGTTTATCTATTATACCCAAGTGGGGAATAGCATCGAAGGCTTTGCCCTGGTCAAGTTAGGTAGTGTGCACCGTCTTCCCCTCATCCATGGCTTTGGTGACTGTCTCAAAGAAGTCGACCAAATTTAACAGGCATGACCTCCCCTTGATGAAACCAAACTGTGTGGGATCAAATGTTTGGAGGTTGCCAATGTCCTTGCTGATGAGGTCCATGATAATCCATTCCATGACCTTGCAGATCAGGCTAATTAGGCTGATGAGTCTATAATTTCCTGGGTCAGTGGATGCTCCACTTTTGTGGAAAAGGATGACAGTGGCTGTCCTCCACTCAGCTGGGAGAAAGCTGGTACTTAGGTTTGGTTGAATAGGGTGCCTAATGGTGCTGCAAGTCCCTGCCTGAGTTCATGTAGGATGCATTCTGAGATGTTATCGTTTCCCATGGAGGCTGTATTATTTGCCTTTGAAAGGACAGTTATAACTTGCTGTCTAGAGATAAGTGGTGGGGGCAGGTGGTGGGGATGTCCTGATTTACTGATGGGGGAACAGAGTGGTGAAGTTTTCACTAAACCTGTCTGTAAACAGGTTGGCTATATCTACGACATTTGTGTATGTGGTGTCCTTGACCACCAGTTCTGAGCAGATCTGACTGCTTCCTTTGACATTGTGGACATATGTGAAGAAGGCCTTATGATTGTCTTTAGTAGATGTGGCCAGTTTGGACTCAAAGTTTGCTTTGGAGGATTTCACTAGTGCTCTCATTTGTTTGTCCAGGCTAAGGAGAGATTGGCTTCCAATTAGACACCTGCTCCTTCTTGGTCCTGGACAGCATTTTTCCCTTTTATTATAGAGTTTATTTATTACAGATGTCCAGCAGACAGGTTTACTCTTCCTTGAGAAGGATGATTTTGCCTTGTCTGGTACTCCTGATTCCATGGAACAATATAAATGCTTGTATAGTACTTTGGTGTAGGTTTGGACATATGTGCTAGTTCTGATGGAGGGGAAGGGGGCTGTAAAGCTCTTTATACCTTCCTTCAGGAGGTTGTAATCTGCTTTGGAGAATTTTTTTTTTGTTTGACCCTAGCCGGGGGGGGGGGGGGAGATGGTGACTTTGAAAGTGACTGCTTTGTGGTTGAAACTTACCAGGGAGGATGACACTGTAGATAAGCTGCAGTGGTTACTCATGTTAGTTAATACTAAGTCCAAGATATTATCACCTGTTATGGGGGTGTCGACCAGCTAGTCCAAGGCATTTGCACTGATGAAATCAAGGAATCCCTGGGCATTTGTGTTTTGGCGTGAGTAGTTCTTCCAGTGTATGGTTGGATGGTTAACGTCATCCAGGATCAGGGTAAAAGGTTGAATCTTGATAGATTTGAAGAGATCCAGATAGGTGGAGTGGGCATCTTGAGTCGATCTTGGGTGTCTGCAGCTAACTATGATTTGAATAGGGGTCTTGTCAATAGTTAACTGCACCTGGAGTGTCTCCTATGTGTCATACTGTTTGACCAGCCTGGAGGTGTGTATGTCTTTGATATATATTGCAACTCCACCTCCTTTTGCTTTGCTGCCCACAGTTTGGGGTCTGAATGTATGATAGGATGAGTAACCTGGTATGGCTGGGGTGCTCTCCACAGCTTTGGATCAGGTTTCTGTGACTGCACAAATTTCAGCATCTTCCAAGATTAAAAATTATTGCAATGAGCACAGTTTCATGTTTAGACTCCTAGCATTTGCCAGCATGACCTTTAATTTGTGTTTTGATGAAATTTTCATGTTTGTAGCTTTGACCTCATGGCATTGCCTAAAGAAGACACCATGGGGAAGGCAAGAGCCTTTGCCAAAAGCCTGAAGCCCAAGGGAGACAAATGCAGGCCATCTCTGGCAAAGCATTGTGGTCTGTTGATCATGTCTTCCCAGGCTGTCAGGTACTAAATCCCCTTGTAATGACACCAGAAACTAAGCCAATTGCTAAAGTCAGTCATTTTCTGTTTGTATTGAGGCATCATTCTGGGTGGCAGTAGAATTCTGCTTAAGGCTAGGAACATACCTGCCTGGGACACATATTCAATGAGCTCAATCATGTCTCTTTTCATATATTCCAGGGAGGTACATCTCAAGTTATTCACACCGACCTTTAGTTGCAAGACTGGACTGCATGGATGATACGGTGGATTCTGGCACCTGACAAACAACTAACCATGACTTTCTACTTATCCATCCTGGTGAGGGGTACATCTGTGTGTCTCATAATGGAGTCTCCTATGACTAATATGTTCGGTTTATGTTTAGGCCTTAGTGGCCATGAGACACAGGTATGTGGATCATGTTGTGGTGTGTGGTGTGGTGGGCAGTGGAGTTTGCATGTGTTTTTGCCTTGGAGGTCTCTTTTGTTTGGGTATGTTTTTGTTAAGGACTTCCGCATATGTGGGTTGTGTTTGAGGTGTGGTGTTTGTGTTGACAACCTTCTCAGTGCCAGAGATACTGGCTTGTGAGTGACAAAGCATAGACTCTAGGTTCTTAATGTAATTGCATCTCTCACAAATTGTGTTCTTAGGTGGGAGTAGTTGGGGGTTGTCTGTGTACATGAGGCAGTTGCTACACTGTCTCAGGATGCCCATATTAACCAGACTGTTAGGAGAAATCATAAGAAATTGTCCATCCATATTTGTCAGAATCTGAGGGAAAGAGGCCAGAGAGAGCTAAGGGGGTAAAGGGAGGAAGGTCTAAGATGGGTACTACTAGATGATCACACAAGTACTACTAAGGGAATATTTGTAGCTGGAATACCTTGCAATGGGTTAGAAAAAGTGCAGCTGTGGTGCATGATGTGCAAACAAGCCCAAACCAGCTCAAACGCAGAGTTTAAATGCCACAAAAAGTAGAAAATTATAGTAATACAGAAATCTAACCAATCCTGCTAGTCCCTGCTTTCTTTACCAGTTTGTGCCAGACAAGGTCCAGAGAGCCTGTTGCTCTCACTAGCAGAGGAGATAGGCCTCTACCAACCCAAGATGACTGCCAGAAACACAGAAGGCAAACCCAAGATGGCTGCCAGAAACACAGAAGGCAAAAATAAACAGCTCTGGATGCAGAAAACCTAGTATCCAGACTGTGCTACTGAATTTAAGGGTAAGAACCCAGTAAAACTCACAACAAGCACAGATTAACTACTTACAGACAGAAACAGAACTGACAGTAGGAAACAATACAGTTAGACAGCAATAAAATGCAGTAAACTGCAGTTAAATAGCAATGAATTGTAGTAAATAGCAATGAAATACAATTAAACAGTAATGAAATGCAGTTAAGCTGTAAATTCCTTTAAAACAGTGCAAATGTGATAAATAAGCTCACAATCACAACAGTAAAAAACAGCTCAAGTAAAGCAGCAATTCAGTAGAATACTGTCATCAACTTAATCAGGCTACCGAGAGGCAGCATCAAATGCGGTGAACTAAATGCAGTTGAATACCTAAGCACAAGCAACAAAATGAAGTAGGAAGAGGCACAATTTTTGTTAAATAGAAAGTGAGGAGACAGAAGATAATTCAAGGTTAAGAAGCTAAAGTGGTGGACCTTCACAACTGATCACACTGTACTCAGTAGAATGAGTTCATGCAATGGGACTGGGAGGAGTATCCGATATCAGACTTATAGTACAGGTGGGCAACTCAAAAGCCACCAAGCTTTAAAACCACAACAACAGTTGGGCGGGTGAGTGGAGATACAAGATCAGAACAGAGGTAAGGATTCAATTCACTAAGCCTAAAAACAGTTGCACGGTTTAAACAGATATGCAGCAAATATTGTTTTTGTTAATCAGAAGTGCAGAAAACAGTTGAAAATAAGCAATTATCTTTTGTAGTCTCACAGCAGGTTTTTGGAAAACAGCAGGCCAAGGGCAGAAGACCTAACTCACTGCAGCTTTGAGCAAGCAAGCACAAACTGGTATAACACTGGCTAGTTAAGGCAGAGAAACAGGAACCTGCCAAAGTTCAAGTTATCCAATCAAAAATATCTTAAAACAGAGCCCTGTAGCAGTGAGGCTAGCCAAATCAGACCAAACTGAAACCCCCTCCCACATAGCAACAGCTAGGCCTCTATAGACAAAAGATTAACTGTACTACAAGCTCCAAAGGTCACAAACAGTACTAGATTCAACTCTATGCTAGTGCTTTTCAAATGCAGCAACAAGTAAAATGATCAGAGCAAGCAGAGAAAACAAAAAACGAGACAAAGATTAGAGCAGAGGTATGGATTCAAGTCACTAAGCCTAAAAAACAGTTGCACGGTTTAAACAGATATGCAGAAAATACTGTTTTAGTTAATCAGAAGTGCAGAAAACAGTTGAAAATAAGCAATTATCTTTTGTAGTCTCACAGCAGGTTTTTGGAAAACAGCAGGCCAAGGGCAGAAGACCTAACTCACTGCAGCTTTGAGCAAGCAAGCACAAACTGGTATAACACTGGCTAGTTAAGGCAGAGAAACAGGAACCTGCCAAAGTTCAAGTTATCTCCCACATAGCAACAGCTAGGCCTCTATAGACAAAAGATTAACTGTACTACAAGCTCCAAAGGTCACAAACAGTACTAGATTCAGCTCTATACTAGTGCTTTTCAGCAACAAGAAAAATGATCAGAACAAGCAGAGAAAACAAAAAATGAGACAAAGATTAGAGCAGAGGTATGGATTCAAGTCACTAAGCCTAAAAAACAGTTGCACGGTTTAAACAGATATGCAGAAAATACTGTTTTAGTTAATGAGAAGTGCATAAAACAGTTGAAAATAAGCACTTATCTTTTGTAGTCTCACAGCAGCTTTTTGGAAAACAGCAGAGCAAGGGCAGAAGGCCTAACTCACTGCAGCTTTGAGCAAACAAGGTCACACAGGTTACAAGTAACACGTGTCTCAGTGTTAAAAACATAGAGATTATTTCATGTAAGTTACAAGTAACACATCTCGGTGTTAAAAACACAGAGAGATTATCTCACATACTGTAGTTACAAGTAACACACTTGTCTCAGTGTTAAAACACAGAGATTACCTCTCATAGGTTGCAAGTAACAGACATATCTCAGTGTTAAAAACACAGAGATAACCTCACATAGATTACAAGTAACACATGTGTCTGTGTTAAAACTGAGAGATAACCTCAATAGGTTACAAGTAACACACGTGTCTCACTGTTAAAAACACAAAGATTACCTCACATAGATTACATGTAACACACGTGTCCCAGAGTTAAAATCACAAAGAGATTACCTCACATAGGTTACAAGTAACACATGTGTCTAAGTGTTAAAAACTGGGAGATAACCTCAATAGGTTACAAGTAACAAATGTCTCACTGTTAAAAACACAGAGATTACCTCACATAGGTTACATGTAACGCACATGTCACAGTGTTAGAAACACAAAGATTACCTCACATAGGTTACAAGTAACACACATCACAATGCTAAAAACACAGAAATTACCTCACTTAGGTTAGAAGTAAGACACATCTCTATGTTAAAAAAAGGATGCACGTGACAGGAATTACAAGACAAAAGTGGGGTTCAAACCCAAAAGAACATATAAGTTAAGAGTGGAGTTAATAACACAAGTCAAAAGTGCTAAACCATCACTTATGTTCCATTGTAGTGCTTTCATACCCACATTTTATGTAAATCACTACATTTAATTATATCAAATGCATGGTGACCTGCATTAATGTTGGATTTCCCTGATTCAGTCAAAAAGTACTGCATGTGGGACACATATTAATGAACACCTAGGACAAACCTCACAAAATATAAATTTTATGATCATTGAAATAGCATTACACATCGATCAGTGTTAAGAAATTACTACCAATAACTAGTGTCGAAACCATGATCTTAAGCTTAATACCAAAAAATGCGTCATCATCCCCTTTGGGAAAAACTCATTTCCCACTAATTACCACATTGATGGGAGCCCACTGAACACTGAAGGCATTTTATAAGAGATCTGGGAACACAGGTTGACAGCAACCTCTCCTTTAGCCATCACGTTGCCACTGTGGTCAGAAAGTCCTTCTATGTGGCACATCTCATTACCAATGGTTTTGCATCCAGAAAGAAAGAGGTCCTCATTTCTCTCTACTCTTCCCTCATTAGACCAATCATAGAGTATAATGCCCCATTTGGCATATACCTCACTAGACACCTGCAACAGCTGGAGAGGCCACAAAAGTACCTCACAAAGAGGATCCTAGGCCTTAAACATGTCCTACATGAACAGACTCAAAAAACTCCAGCTATTCTCTGTCTCATATCGTCTACTAAGAGGCGATCTCTGCTTGACTTACAAAGTCATGTCTGACACAGCTACATCAATAGAAATCCCAATCCCTCTGCACCACATGCTCCAGAGACCTCAACCTCATTACCACAATCAACAGAAAATGTGGAGGGACAGGTTCATAACACAGAGACTGCCCATGCTCTGGAATAGACTTCTATACATGTCAAACAGAGCACCTCACTGGCCCTCTTCAAGAGAAATCTTGATGAGTGGATGGGAAATAAAAAGTTCGCCCTGGGGATCACTCCAGTGGCTTTACTTGATAGAGACACTGGGAACTAACATCGGGCAGCACAATGCCAGGGCACTTCTATGGGCTAGGCTTGTAAAGGCTCCAGGGCCATTACCCTAGTACACACCTATGAACCTATGTATAGTGCATTCTCAAAGATTTGTGGATAACATCAAAATATACAGTCATTTGAGGCCTATGTACTCTATGCATTAATGGATTCCAAAACTGAAATAAGTGTACAGATTAATATCTGAGTCAGTAAAGAACCTTGCAACATAATCATATCAAGTAAAGAAAATCAAATTGCTTCATCCATACCAGAGAACTAGTAGAATTATTTGAACAAACATAATCAACTTAATATACATTGCTCAGCCAATTGAGCTAATACACATCACAGCACTTTCCTTGGATGAAAAGCTTTTCTGAATTACTAGTAGTTTTATTAGGGTCTGTAGATTACTTTCATTCCTTTATAATACCTGATGTTGCTTAAATAGCTTGACATGCTTGTTTGACCCCACTAGGGTGCACATGACCTCAGCATGTGCAGTTCAACAACCATCAAATCTTTAACATAACATTTTAATTCCATTAAGAGTTCCCTAGTCATTTTGATACATGTATTACATTTGGAATACCTATGGACCCTACTTCATCTAGTCACATATATTCAGTAAATGCTAACAATAAGTAGTAGATGTTAAGGTGTGGACTTTGGCACTTACTGTAGACATCCAATAGCCAGAGAGAAAGCTGATCAGTCTTGTTCTGCATGTCATCCTGGTCCCTATGATGAAGGTCATTATACTGGTGCTGGACCTGGATACCTGTTCTGAAGATCCCTGTATGTCCTCAGAGCTCCCTAGCAATCTGGTTCCAGATGTTGATCTGTGTGAAACTGCTTAGGCATGCTTGTATCCTCCACTTATATCCAACATTGATGGCCAGCATCTGGGGGGTTTCCTCATCGGTCCATTTGGACACCCTGACATGACACAGCCTCCTCTTGGTTGACATTTTCTTGAAAGATTTGGAAGATTGATGAAAAATGCCTTCAAAAAATTGTTCACTGAGGTCACCCTCAGTTCACAGGTAACAATGGTATGGTAGGAAAATGTATCAATATCACATTTTAAAAGTGGTGCATATAGGATGATAGCAGGCTATTGGCGGGCATCATTTACATGTTACAGATATTCTCATGCAGTGATAACTATTGGGTATTTGCACTAAGCACTGTACACTTATGCCAAGCTATTGGGTAATGCTCCGAGATTCAAGAACTTCCTGGAATGTTTATTGATGGAGTTCCAAAATTTATATTGTAATGTACTTCATTAATTATGTATGGCACATATGGTACTTAATAGGTGCTTGCACTGAGCTAACCTCGCTGTTAGGTATAGTTGCCTGACTGCTATCATCTAAAAGGTAAGCTATCATGAGGTCAGCTGCTTGTATTACTTTTTTGGAATACAATGCTAATTATCACTCTACTATATTCATAATGCTCTGTGTGAAATGTCTGACACATATTTCATGCATTAAATTCTCTAAACATCAATAAGTCACTTGCATAAAGGATGGGGATAGACTTCCTCAATATGCATGCATATGGACACATGTCCATCATTAGATGTGGATGTAATGTGCTCATTTTGTCAGTAATGCAGATTCACTTGTCTATCTATAGTAGGTTTGTGAATAAAGACAATTTATGGGGTTGTCTGCAAGTTGTACATTCAATGTATGACTTACAGATATTCACTGATAGTTACTCATGCACTACTAGCTTTCATACTTTTCAGTGGGATTGGGGGAACCTCTGTAGGAAAGTTACTAGTGCATGTTATTTTTTTCATAAGCTGATCATGTTCTGCCTTGGTGATTTAACACTTTCAGACAGATATGCCATTTAACATATCATGAAGGTCACATTTGTGCTGATCTTTGTCACTGACTACAAATATATCTGTGACGTATCGCACATGCTGGATGTGGAATTATTAGTTCTAGCTGGATGTGCATGTAACTGTGACATCACTTTAGTACTACCGAAGTTGTGGTGCAATGGTCATGTTGTTGGCCCTTGTATTTAGAAATGCCCACAAACATAGGTTCTAATCCCACCTCTGCATATATGGCATGTCCTAAGAAATGGAATGGGTTAATGATGGTGTCCAGGTATGCTGATGATATTAAGAGATGTTATCAGCAATTCAGTTATGTTTTGTATGTTCTTTATAGTTATCTGTACATGACAGTATTATAGATGACAAGGATTGTTTTGCATACCAGTGCACTGTACGAAAGGCATGTTATTCAGTTGACATAGGTTTTAAAATGTTGACATGTCATTTTTTGAACACCTGTATAAAATATGATGTGGGCATATCATCTTTTCTTTCAGATGTCTAGTTGTAATAGGCAGGATCATTTTTCCACAAGGGAAAATGAAATTATTATAGAGGATTGTCTCCAGCATGCATGAAATTTGTTAGGACAGTTGGGTGATACTGTGTGGATACAGCAAATGTGGATAGATATTACCAACATCATCAATGATGTCTGTGGACACAACCATTCCAGGGAGACCTCACGGTGATGTTGCTCCAATTATGAGGTAACAGACTCCACTGGTGGTAGGCCACCACTGCCTCTCCTGGATGATATAACAATGTTCCTGACCTCGCATCATAATACCCACCAGGATGGTCATAAACCCAAGGAGGTACTGAGGCAGTGCTCAAGGGCATACAAATATGTTTGACATTCACAAGCACTGAAGCATAATCTAATTGTCATTCAAGGCCATTTATTCACACATCTCACCTTCTTTTTTATTACTGTCACAGCAGAAGAGCTACATCTTGTACAGCAAAACACTCCAGATGCAGGTACACATAGTGAGTGTTATAATATGTTTTATTACCTAAACAATACATAAATAACACTGTCAGCACCATGTGTACTCATGTATTTCAATTGCATAGGGCCATCTACATCAGGACCAAGGCAGTGCTTGTCAGTTAAGTGTCTCTGTAGGCCATTAGTCTGATCAGTAGCCTTTGTGTTCCTCTGCCTCCTGTTATGGCTGAGGTGTATACTCACCTGTTTGTGTTTCATTTTAACCTACATGTATATCCTTCCACCAGATGGTGCATTCAACATCAAGCACAGACAGACCTAGTAAGGTTGTTCATATTGTTGCTATAGTGCAACACAGTTTAGAACAACTGTGACCTTTGATATTACTGATGACTTGTTTCCTTTCACTGGCACCTCATGTGGATGCCAGCACTGCTTGTCATGTTTGTGTCCCCATAGTCTGTTAATGGGATCAGTAGCCTTTCTGTGCCTCTGCCTCTTGTTATGACTGAGGTGCATACTCATCTGTTGTTTGTGTTTCACTTTAACCTATAGGTTCTGCTTAATAGGAGATGGTTCAGTTCCCAACCATCAGAAAAGACCTGGTAAGACTTTATATGGTTGCTGTAGTGCAATATTATTAAGTACATTTCTGACTTTCACGACTAATTTTATATTGTTCACCTACATAGGACACTTGCAATTTGCACATTTTTACTCATCTAGTATATGTATATCTTATTAACTGTGCGTTATAGATCATTGCAAATGCTACATGATGCTGAGCATGTGCTGACTACTGACTTGTTGTGTGCATGTCTACTTTTACATGACAGTGGCATTTCAACCCTCAACACTGACAGTGAAGTCAAATGAGGACATATTATATATGTCTTCATTAGTTTTTTTTTTCACATTGTCTACCATATTTGCTTGATATATGACTGACATGGCATATGTCTGCTCAACAGAGACCCTGCACCACCCTCTGCCATGCCAACCCAATAAGTTCATATCACCATGATTATTCATCTTAGTTAGGTAGCTGTGCAATTACATCAGTCAGATTCTGTCTCATTTGACTTCTGTAAATGTATATTCATATATCTCCATTTATAGTGCATTCACTATGCCTCATCCAGTAACCCATAGACAGATCCTGGGGTGGTATGTGAAATGTCTCGGTATGGGCTACTGCATTGGTCTCATTTTTCCAGCCTGGAAGGGTATAGTCATGTTAGTCATGGTGTAGTCACTGTCTCTGATTAGGAGAATAGTGTGGTTGGACATTCTACTGATGTAGAGACATCAGATGCTAGACTAGATGATGACTGTGACCCACTGCCCTATGTTGAGTATGTTACTGATGGTGACTCTTCTCCATGATGGACTGCTGCTATCTATCAGGCTACATGTGGGAGTCTAGCTGATGCTTGTGGATGCATGTCAGAGGGTGTGCACTTATTGTTACAAGTGCATGAACGTTCACAGTGACATCATGGCTCTGACCTGTGTGCACATGCCCATGCCACTGATCATGTAGCACAGCAGCTACATGTGTTACAGGAAGAGCAAGAGCACAAACATGGAAAGGTCATGGTATCATTGGCTTTACAGCAGGGCTCTGAGGTATCTGTTGCACACTCTGCCTAAAGCATTGTAACAGCAGAGTTAGAGCGGTGCCATAGTGTGAACTGAGTATACCTGTTCTGACTGTACTGAGCAGATTACTTCCAGTGGAGAGAGACAGACACCCTCTCACTAGATACACACTTGGACCTCATACATAATTGTCTGTGCTACAACATGAAAAAACATCTGCTGTTGGTCAATCTACTCTGAACCCAGCAGGCATGTCAAGAAAGAGATCGCACTACTGCTACTACCCATGCCTTGTCCCACACTGCAAATGTCAGCACTTCCAGCTCCTCAGTACAGCATCATGGGACTAGGAAATGGACAGCAGCCACAAATGCAGAAGCAGTGTGGTAAATACAGTAAAAAAATAAACAGGCAAACCAACGTGTTCTTGCACAAGAAGCAGTCACTTTAATACAATAAAATCACCAGAGTATCTGGTGATTTTATCGTATTAAAGTGACAGCACCATGGGACTAGTCTTTCCAGACACAACAAGGGCAACCAGGACCACATTGTGAGCCATTAATGTGAGCACCCTAAACTGCATTAGAGAAACACTGACGTTGATTGCGTCCTGTTGTGTCATTCTAACCCTGTGGCAATGATGACTGCTTTGCTGAACACTGCCTAATCCGTCTGTAAGTGATTTCTCAAATGTCTGATGCCACAGGCTTTTTGTGCTTATTTATCTGCTTAAGTAACTGCCTACTATTTGTGTTATGTTTTACACATATGTCATTATTGTATGCTAGTTCAAATATTGAGAACTGCAACGCTCTATGTGATGGTCTCCCTGCTTCCATGTTTGCATCTCTTGATGGTTGACATATAGCAAGCATTTCTCATGATCATCAGCATGTTACCTTATTCTTACAGTACTGATTGCTACATTACACATTTCATTCTTGTCTGACATACCTGCATGTACAGGCATGCCAATGTTACATATGGCATTTTACCTGCAGGCATTGATGGGGCTCTGTTTGAGTCATAAGCCAAGGCTCCAGTGGATAAATGCAGTCACTTGTTTTTAGGGGTATGAGAAAGAATATCTGTTTGTCATACTTCCTGTTGCAATGTTTGGCTACTGCTTAGAGTATAGCGATGGTCATGTACTTAACCAAGTAGGAGTCCTTCTGGTATTTCACCATATTGCAAAGCAGCCATCAGAGCATGTTCCGTATCATGTACGCTACTAGAGTGTGTTGCCATATTGTTAATGAAGTCATCTGCGGAGTACACTACCTGACAATTGTAAGGATGACCACCCCTTTCTATTGATGTACCATTCAGCATCAGATGCTGCTGGGGTTTTGATTGGGATGAGGGTCTAGTCAATTGCATCAAGGGCATGGGGAAGTTAGCAGCGGCATAGAGCTGTTTCATGACAGTTCTGTGGTCCATGGCTGCTGTTGGGAAGTGGACATATTCATTGACTTTGCTGCACATTAATGCCAGGAATTGTGCTAGAATGAGACTGGTGGCTGTCTGGAACACACCTACAACATCACCAATACGCCTCTGGAATGTTCTAATGTCCATTATACCCAAAATCAGGCACACATTTGTTTCTACTGGTAACAGGTGACCCTGCAAACTGTGAGCATACATATAGGGTGCACACATCCTGCAAACAGCCTGCACTAGCTCTCTGTCTAATCTATATTTATCTCTTCTTTCCTGCTCAGAAAGATAGCTCAGCTGCAGCCTGGTTCGGTGCTTGCTGGCTGCCTTCTAGGATACATTTGCAGATCATCCTCTATTCTGACTTGTAAGTACCTCAGCCTGATCTAGTACATTAAATACTGCTTGCATATTTTTTTAGTCATATTTTGTGGATTCTATAAGATTGCTTAGTAATTTATAAAATAAAGTAGAGCTAAGGATAAGGATATATGCCTCTGCAGAGTACTTCCATGAAATTGCTTGCACACTAGATTGTCATATTTTATTTGCATTGGGCACATCCACTAAACCCAGCAGGCATGCATGGAATCTGTAATTATCCTATGCTGAACAATTAATTACTTGCTCCTGTTTTACCATCGATTATGGAATTGCATCTGCAGCTAATGCACTGATGTCTTCCTTTGGAGTGCTGTGCTGTCCACAATGGAATCTGGCCCATTGCATTATCTTCTGGAAGACCAAATGGTAGCAGAAAATAAATAATCAAAGCAAAATAAAAAAGAATATATATATATATATATATATATATATATATATATAAAACACCAAATTTAAGTTCCACACAATGAATTTTAAAATGGTACAGTATAAACGGTACACATCAGTGTGTGCAAATATACTGCAAAACAGCTTTAAATTGATAGATTTTATATGTCAAAACCATATAGTCTTGTCTTCCCTGCAATCCATTATGTTTTGTATCTGCTATAAAAACAGCACTTTAACTTCTAATGAAAATTTCTTAAATACTAAGTTAATATCATGTGTGAAAACATGTAAGCTACTGAGATGTATATGGTAATACATGGAATAAAGCATCCCACAGTTTCTAGTGGCAGCATTTGTTAATCAAGCACAACTCTAATAGTCAGTAGTAGGCTACCTTACTGAAAAATCCATCAAGGATTGAAAGCATTTTGAGGACTGGAAAATACCGTCTCTGAGGTATGGGCTATACAGTATTTACTCAAAACTGCTGTAGTTAAACTATCTAGGTAAAGAAAAGGTTTAGGCATCCACATTAGATGGTCCTATAGAATATATTATTCAGACAGTATAAATAAAGCATTTCTTTCCACGATGTGCAAGTCTTGTCCTGGAGAGATTTCTTCCTGACTTCATCAAATGTCATCAATCGGGTACAGGAGTCTTTTATGTTATTAGACTTTTATCAGATCACTGCTATACTCCCTGTCCTGCCAATGATATGATTTCATATGTAACTTTAGTTCTCGATGCTTCAGTTTTCATATAAAAGCATAACTTAAAGTTCAATAGAAATCTAATATTTTTAATGTGAACAACCCAATTTAGCCATACGTGAGAGGGTTTGCTATAAAAACATTGAATAATGTTGTTCTTGCTATTTAGACATCCCATATTATGAACTATAAATCTCCAAGAGCAACTAACATTGAAAATGAGACTGCTGGATTACAGAAAGAACTAATTAAAATGGGACAGTGACAAGGAATTGCTTCTTTTGATTTAGAACTTGCAGGCCAAATTGCTGGGTTTTCATGAGTGTAAATATGATGCCTATGAAAACTGAATGCTTGATAAATATTCAGAATGAAATCATAAATGAATAAGGTCATAGGCTAACATCTTGAAGGAAGATCATAGTAGCCCTAACATTTTCAAGATAATATATAATAATGAATAATATACTCCTTCCCTAATAGGTAATTACTTCTTTGAGACCTCAAAAAAGTACACAAAACACTGTATACAAATGCTGCACTACAAGATTTTATTCACTTTATTACTGATTATTTTCCAGAAGACTGTCCCCAAATGTACTAACATTTAGACTATGTTTGTCCCGAGTGGAGAAATGGCTGCATTTCCACAATGGTTTTATATTTTCTTCATAACTGTTTTTTTCAAATGTTATTGTCAAAATTATATATAAACACCCTTAGACTCTGCATTTAAACAAACCATCTGCATCTTGAATTTTAATAAAGACTATTTGATACCCCAACAAATAAAGAAGTAACAAGATCACTTATATTCTTTTAGGCCTGGATATACAAAAACTAGAATATATAGGAACATAGCAACATATGATCAATACCAGGAAAGCAATCACAGTGACCTTAACATGCTTAGCAGCATATACATTTAGGTTATTTTATTTTTCAAAAAACAAGACATAGGTCACCTTGGAATAGCCAGAAGGCTGTCAGGTATAAGCAGAATCATGCTAATTTACTGGGATCATTGAATGATTTAAGGCCTTTAATTTTCTTGCTTAGAAATCTTTTATGGTTTTCTAGATGAGTAATATTCCTGGATTTGTATATCTCAATGTGGTGATTGCATTTGTTGATGGGTCTGATAAGGGAAAAGCACAGCAGTAGGATGTCTTCTTTGGATCGTGAGGATATTTTCTTAGAAATTAACTGGCCCAGACTGAAGGACTTCCTGACTATGATGGAAATATGATGATCAAGTGAAAGATAGTTTTCCAGTATTCAGCTCTCTTATTATTTTTTTATTTATTTGCATTTGTTTATCAGGAAGATTCACTGCGCCTTAGTAAGCCCATTTTCAGTGGAGGCCCAGGAAGAAAAGCTCCATAATCAAATACACACTATACAATATACAATACAATACATGCAGTATATAGCACATACAACTCATCAGATTATCATGAGCTACATAGCTATGCCCAAGCTGCAGTAGGAACTGAGTGAGTAAGTGAAAAATTGTTGCACATTATTACATTACAACATAAAGGATACAGTGATTGTACATTTATCAGATGACAAGATTGGATATAAAGTTGGATAATTAGGTTACTCCTAATAACAGCATAGTGTGAATAATTGATCCTTGTAAAGTCATCAACTTGAAGTAGTGGTGCAACAGATATAGTGGGTCGTGTTAGAATTGCAGTTGCCTAAGTAAGTGAAGAGTTATAACCGAGTAGTAGGTAGTGTTAAGTTCTGGGAAGTGTAGTCATGGCCCATGTGCACTGCCATAGAGAGGAAAGGTGTTGTCTCAGGTTTTTTTTAAAGAATGCTGCATTGCTAGTAGTTCTGAGTGATGGTGGGAGGGTATTCCATAGTTTACCAATAGGAGTAAAGCATCAGACCAGCTGAAAGGTTAGGGTTTTCTACATTTAGGAGCATTTGATTTTTGGATCAGAGAGGTCTATTTGGGTGGTATAGGGTAAGTAATGAACAGAGTGCAGGACAATTAAATGGCTTGAATATCAATTTGTGATCAGTGGTTAATTATAAATATGTAAAGTGATGGGGGAGTTCTAGCCAATTTAGAAGCTGAAGTGAGGCACAATGGTGAGATGAATATTTTGCATTGGTTAAAAATTTAGCAGTTTTATTGTAGCATGAATCCAGTTTGGATTTAAGAGAGGACTGAATATTGGTAAGGAGTAGAGCACTGTAGAGAAGACATGGTAGCAGAAAGGAAGAGGCTAGGGATAGTCTTGCGGAGTGGGTGAGAAAATATTTGTGCCTGGAGAGCATGCCCGTTTTTTTATGTGTTTTTTTTATATTACTGTTAATATGCAGGTCGAATGTTGGGTTTTCATCTTTCATGACACCTAGAAGTTTACTATTAGGGACAACCTCAATGAAAATCTTATTCTGGGAATGAATAGTTGATTCATCTTTGTTTAGGGAAGTGTTTTTTTAGTGGTGAATAACACAAATTTGTTTTTTGGGATTTAGGGCTAGGTGATTTTTGATCATCCATGTTTCAGTAGAAATTAGGGCACTTTGAGTGAATTACTGTAATTTTGGTATGGAATTGACAGTACAGATGATGGTTGAGTCATCTGCATATTGGATGTTTGAAACTTGACTAAGAGTGGTATGGAAGTTGTTGATAAAAATGCTGAACAGAAGCAACCCTAATATGGATTTTTGTGGAACTTCTGTGGTGGTGTTGAGGAATG
This sequence comes from Protopterus annectens, assembly GCF_019279795.1. Lineage (NCBI taxonomy): Eukaryota > Metazoa > Chordata > Ceratodontiformes > Protopteridae > Protopterus > Protopterus annectens. The sequence continues at coordinate 1,115,367,694 of NC_056725.1, forward strand.
GAGAGAAGGTGTTTTGCCATTTGGTTACTTGTTGTCTATCTGTGAGGTAGTTAGAGAACCAGTTAAAGGTGGGGTGATGTACCTAATTTGCAGAGTTTAGAGAGAAGAAGAGGGTGGGGGACCGTATCAAAGGTCCTGGAAAGATGAAGAAAGAGTGAAGAGACAATTTTCCAGCATCACATGCCCAGTTAACTGTGTACAAGAAGAATATAAGGGCTGTGGTGGTGCTGTAACTTGTCTTAAAACCATGCTGAGTCGGGGAGAAGATTGTGTGCAACATAGAATTAAAAAGTTGACTATAGATGCATTTTTCCAGGATTGTAGACATGGGTGAGAGGATAGCAATGGGTCAGAAGTTAAAGATGTCAGTATTATTTCCACCTTTGTAAAGAGGGAGAATATGTGTTTTTCCAAATAGTAGGTATGTGGGACTCCTGAATGGATCTGTTAAATAGTATATTGATGGGGTAGGCAACAGAGTTAGCTGAAATTTGTAGGAATTCTGGAGGTAGGTTATCAGGGGCACTGGAGCCTGGTTTGAGTTTGAGAAGTAGTTCTTTTATGATGGTGTTGTGTATAAGTGAGACAGAAAAGCTGGATAATGGGGGGTGCTGATGGATTTGAAGGAGCTAAGTTGTTTTGGGGGAAGTTGACAGTGAGATTAGCTATGTTATTTATGAAATATGAGTTAAAGAGTGAAGCTATTTCTATGGGTATATTATCTGGATTTGGACACGGATTATTGTTTCTGCCTGGGTTTAATAACGAATTGATGGAGCTACCGCATTTTTGGGGGGTTTGCATATGATGGTTTTGTAGACTAAGCTAGTGTTCTTTTTTATGTTTAATGACTAGATGCTTTACTTGATTGCAGAGTTGTTAGTATTGGGTTAGGTCAGAGGAATTTTTTTTTTTTTGCCATAAATTCCAGACTTTGTCCCTGGCATTCATGAGATGCTTAGTGGGTTAAGTAAGCCAACTGGCATGATTACTTTTCACTTTCTTTTTGAGTGAAGCTAGATTGTTTAGTATCTGGAGGAATGTAGAGTTAAAAGAGATTGACAGCAACATCCAGGGGAAGGACTTTTAGTGCATCCCAATTGATGCTGTATAAGGTTTCTTTAAGGGTGATCGGGCAGAAGTGGGATAGGTATCTGGTGAGCCTATACTGGAGTGTACTAAGCATTGGGGTAAAATTATGTATTATAAAGGCAGGTAGGTGATCACTAATGCTGTTAGGAAGTTTCCCTGTGGAGGAGATGCTGTTAGAATCAGACACCGTAACCCAGTCCAAGACTGAGCCACTGTTGTTGTTTTTGTTGTCTCTTGTTATGTTGGTAATTAGCTGGGTATAGTTATATAAGTTGATGCTGGAGGAAGGGTGGTAATGTGAGATATCTAGCCAGTTAATATTTACATCACCCAGAATGATTGTTTAATTTTCTATGTTATTAGTTGTGTAGGCTAGGATTTCTTCTAATATGGGAAAGTATATATATATATATATATATATATATATATATATATATATATATATATATGTATATATTTATCCGAAAGCTTTGTTTGTCATTAAAGTAGCCGACCTTGTGGAGTTCTACATTTTTTTCTTGCTTTAAGCTATATATCTATATACAGGATTATAATACAGAGGCTTTTACAGTTATTCATTTTTAAGTAGGATATTAGTATTTCAGTTGGGGAAAAATTAGGAATGGATTTAGATATGAGACTATATTAAAAGTGTTAGGGAATACCAATATGATGCCTCCACCTTTTTTACTGTGTCTATTGGATCCTAAAGAAGCAAAGCCTGGGGTAGAAGTTCTGCATTTTTAATGTAAGGTTTTAGCCATGTCTCAGTAGTGGCTATAAAATCTGGCTTGTTCTGTGCTATCCAGGCATGCCACTCTGGAATTTTGTTTCTGATACCTTGAAGATTAAGGGTAGTGAAGTTTAGTTATTCATAGGAGTTAAAGAGGTTGAGAGGGGAATGGACTGGACCAGGGATGGAATGTATGTCACCACATAGGGTTAAGTTGGAGTTTGTATGTGGGAGATTAATGAGTTGCTGTTTCCTTTTTGATTTATGTTCATATTTTAATGCAAAGTTTATTTTATTGTCTTAAAGGGGAAGAATTTTTAGTTTGATGCATGAGGTTATGTCTGTTGTGTATAGGCTAGTAGATACAGTACATCAGAGAAGGTATCAAGAACTAGTGTATGAGTTCGAAACAAAGTACTCTGATGATGCCCTGATGTTTGGGTGAAAGCGCTAAGTACTTTTTATTTGTGTGGTTCTGTAATAAAGCAGGTTGATGCAGTTCACTGTGTGGGTTTTGCATTCTTACTAGTGTATGAGTTGTAGTTATAGATGCAGCTTCGTAGTATGTATTGTTGCTCTGCAGTGATGTTCAAAGTAGTAGAAAGTAAAAGTTTAGAGAGAGGCTAAGAACTATAGTATTGGTTGTAAGTGACATAGTAGAATGGGGGTTTGATTTAATGAGATTGTAGCTGATGTTACTGGGATAGGAATACTGTTTAAGTGTAGAATATAATCTGGGCTAAGGTAATGGAGGTTAAGTGAAGATATGTAAGATAATTAATGGGTAATTAGTGTGTCTCGTGTGATTGGGAGATAGGGTTAAATTGATTATAATTGGAAGGTGGGTGTGATTGGATAAGTTGTAATAATGAAAGGAGCTTGGGTTAGGATAAATGTAATTGAACTGGGTTGTATGAGAATGGGGGTAGGGTAAGGGAGTGGAGTGAGCCAGAGCATAGGGAGGGTGATGGAGCAAGCTGGCCCTGATCCCTTATCTGTCCAAAAGAAAAATAAAGTCAATCAGCAAGGTAAGCAAATTTAGAGATAAATGCTAATGGAGTGAAGAAAAGGGAAAGCAAAGTGGGGGAGGCTATTAGCAGTAGTCTGAGTTCAGGTGAGAGGCAGGAAGAAGCAAGCAGAGAGAATAGAGAAGAAGGAGAGGGAGATAGGGGGATACAAAGGAAAAATAAGTTTAAGAAAAAGAGCAGATATGAGAGATAAAAAATAGTATAGGACTAGATTGAGATAGAGCACTAATAGGTCTAGTAGGTCACTTTTGTAGGCTAGTGCAAGGATTTATTAGTACTATAAAGGGTAATATATTGCCAACAAGATAGAGGATCGGAGCGTAAAATTGAAAGAGAGAGAAGAACTACAGAATTGCAGGGTAATGTGCGAGAGAGACACTAATCCAGGGACCATGTGGTAGAGTAAGATTGCTTGAAACAAATACTATGCACATACATTAACTGTATAATGGAAACAGGGATCCTGGCTAGGAGGTTCAAGTTCCCCTGGGAGAAATTGTGACAAAAATTTCCCTTGGGTTGCAGTTTATGTTAGGACTCACAGGCACAACTGTTAGGATGAAGAGGACAGAGAGGGGTGTATTTCAGCATTTAAAGGTTTGCAGGTTAAGTATTAAGTTTTCCAAATATCAATCTGGCATTCGTACATCACCTTGGAGGCAGAAGCAAACAGGAACAAAGTAGAAAAGGGAAGATGCCAAGCAGGAAAAGCTTTTTAAATCTTATGACTGTCTGTCTGAAGAGAAGTACCATTTATAACACATGAGGTGTGAGCAGCTTTTTTGAAAATGCTACTGTGCAGGCTTTTTTGTATTATACTGAAACAAGGGCCTGATCCAGCACAAAGAAAACTAGGTAGCTGCCTGGGGCATGGTTCTGGCTGGGAAGCCTAGCCAGGCAGCATTCATTTAAATAAAAAAGGTTAACATTCATTTAACGCACACACACACACACACACACACACACACACACACACACACACACACACACACACACACACACACACACACACACACACACACACCATTTTTTTACTCTGTGGCTCTTATTTCCTGCTCTGCTGTGCCAGTTCTGGTTTCAATGGATGACACTTTGAACCAATGAGACTGCTGGCTTTCAGAGCAAATGAGGGACATACAGAAATTAGTGCATGAGATTTGAATATTCTGTAAAGGAGTCAAAAGGAGATTCATCTTACAAGTGCCCACTAAATATTGAACAGGAGAATTCTCTCTTATTTTATTTATTTATTTATTTATTTATTTATTTATTTATTTATGTATGTATGTATTTATTTTATTTATTTTTTGCTGAAAGCCGTACAACAGGTGCTATGGCCTAAATAGGAAGAACCAGGTAATTTCAGAATTAGATGCATTAACAAACTGCTGCAGTCTCAATTAACACGTGAGTGACTGACATTTCTCTCTTTTTTGTAACTGCTATGGTCTAAATAGATGATGAGTGTGTGTGTGTGTGTGTGTGTGTGTGTGTGTGTGTGTGTGTGTGTGTGTGTGTGTGTGTGTGTGTGTGTGTGTGTGTGTGTGTGTGTGTGTGTGTGTGTGTGTGTGACAATTTTTTACTCTTCCAGTGCCTGTTGAAGTAATCTCTTCCCATTCATTTCCATAATTTTGGTGAGTAGCAGGCCATTTCTTTCATTTGCCTCTTATAGGTGCTCACTCATACACATTTGCATATTAACTACCCAACATTCTGGGAATCCTTTCAAAAAGATATAGTTTACCTTTGTCTTTCAGGATGACTACTGTGACACTGGTATGTCCTTATTCTCTTCTGCCAATATATTTTATGTATTTATTTATTAATGTGTGTATATATGTATGTGTGCACATATTTGCATATGTATGTTTCAGTAGTGTTAAAATGTGTTGTGTTTACATAAGTAGCGTAGTTGTTAATCATTTGTCCTGTAACTATGTTAAAGACCTTATTACTTTTTAAAGTGGATTGATAATATTAGAAAGCATCTTTGCTTTGCAATGAATTTCTTTTCCAGTTGTAGTCATGAAAAAGCTACAACTGAATTTACCAAAAATAAAGATTAGAGTGTGTTGTTGACTTTTTGGCTTCACTGTATACTCATTTTTTTTCTCCATAAGCACACTTAGATAATGACACCCTGGTAGGCACTAAACAAAGATTTACATACAACTGCAAATCATTATGGATTATTAAACTAGCTTACTCTTTAGGGGAACTGCATCTTATTTACATTGTGGTTTCACTGCATCATTATGTGTTAATTTTCAGTGCAAGGTGTTACAACTACTGGAACCGGTTGAGAACTTGCCTATCTAGGACGAAACTACTTTTATTACATTTAACATGGAAACAGCAGTAGTCTATATGTTAATTTAGGTAATGAAGCATTGTGACCTCAGTCTTTCATGGTGTCTTGGCAGAGATTTTCAGCTCTGAGTAAAGACTTTCACTGTGCCATTCTTCCCAACAAAATAAAATGCCAATGCATCATACTTTTTTGCTTCAAAAACTGTATCATTTTGCAGTGTTTATGGTAAGGAGGTTATATCCAACTCAAAGAGTTTGTCACTTAACATTGATACCATAATGTAAACATGAAATATAATCATGTGAACTGTAAAATCTGCATTTCTTTCTTAACTATTGATACATCTATAAATTGTTATTGTATATTCAGTTATATATTATTACTTTGTGTTTTGTTTTTGCTATATACAGAGTATTGCCTCTGTTCTTTTTTTTTTTCATCTTCTTCTTTGTGAATTATTTCTCTCAGGCAGTACCCACAAATGATCAGTTGTGATCAGCGTATCAACCCAGTAAACAAATGTAAATTAAAATAAAATAAGATAAAATAAAATGCATGTCCATGTATCACTTGCTGTTCTGTTAACCTTTTAAGTGAAGTAGAGTTGTCTGGCACTTAAGGCTCTGAGTTCTTAACAAACTGTTTCTTGTAGTCAAATGTATAGGGTTTAAACTTTTCCACCTCTGTTTGCCTACTGGGTAACCTTGAGCAAGACATTTAACCAGACAGGGCAATTGGGAATCTGGATTAAGCTATTTAATGATGTCTTAGACTGCAAGCCTAGTAACTACCTATAAATGTATAACTTTCTATGTATATAAGAGAAATATTTAAAATGTCTGTGTTTTTTGAGCTAAGAAGTTAAGAGGGCAGAAGGGAGTTGCAATAGATATCACTGTATGGTTCTGACCCAGCTGAGATGAGATACATTTCTGGATCATTATTTATGGCTTGATTTATTGACTTGATTTCAAGCAAACATTCGAGATGTACATTCATATAGGTGGTTGCAATTAATGTTTTGTGTGTGTATAAACTTGGCTCTTGCATACTATAGTAGTTAAAGAAAGGATTGTAGTAAACAGGAGTGTCACCATATGAGCCATGTTGTTAGGGTAAGATACTTGATGTCCTTTATTTTTTTTTTTGAATGTTGACAGTGCATTTTAATGTTTGATTGTGGATAAACTGGATAGTAAGACGTGTATGTGTTTAACATTAATAATTTAATTATGAATATATTTTTAATTTAGCTTTATTTTTGCAGGCATGAGGATGCGAAATACAGGCTAAGAAATGTTAATAAACTGCTTCCCATAGCATGACTCTGGCCAACCCTGGGATTCATGAAGCTTGTGCCAGGCGCAGGCATAGCGTCGGTGATCTAACGCCAAATATGGCTGCCGAGCGATTCAGGTACAAGCTATTTCCACATGCACTATCAGCGTACACCCCAGCTGCACAGCTCCCGGCGCATGTATGCTAATTACCCCATGTGCAGCAGTGTAGCATGCAAATGAAGGTATATAGCGATTTGTGAAGTGGAGGTGTAAGCATGTAGAAATGTAAACCAAAAAAACGGTTTACATTTTTTCAAACATAAAATCGGAGCCATGACAGCAGACCAAACTCACGTATTATAATGTTAATATATGCCAATGGCTAAATATATAGCCATTGGCATAAAAAAATATGTGCAACACATAAAAAAGAACATTTAATGTCATGGCCACACTAACGCAAAGTAAAATCACAGTGTATCGGTGCGTAAACGGGATCACAATGAAAATATATTTATATGTAATAAAACTGCAATGTAACACATTTCATGAATTCCTTATAATAGTCAATGGCACGCATGCCACACCACAACCATAGTGCAAGGGTTGCTAAGGGTCTGTGACAGTGTTCTGCGTGGTAACTAGGAATTAGTAGTCAATGCCATGCAAATGAGACAAGTAATACTGAAGCACAAAATCCCTGCCGGTGTAAGGATGTACCTTACGGTGTAGTGGTACAACACCGAGGTGGGGCCTGGAGATAAAGATGACATCATGAGAGGGGTGCGCCACCTTAGCTGTAAGCAAATTGGACCATTGCTAATCCGGGTTGCCTGTTGCTAAGCAAAGCCGCAGGATAGGGGTGTGGAAGTAGCCATAGCTTTGCTTAGTTGAGAGCATGCAAGGTAACTGAAAGTGCATGTGAACAAGGATGAAAATGCGCTCAAAACCCGGTAAATGGCTGTGCGTGGCGCACACAGCTAAAACAGGAAGGATACAGGAAGACAATAAGGAAATGCTGCAGCATGGTAATTGGAGTACAAATGAGTAATTAACACCTAGGAACTCACAGCGGCCCATTGACAACAGCTAACTATGCTGCTTGAGGTGTCGTACTGCAATGAAAAGAGAACTGTCACAGCAGAACAAAGCAAACTTGCAGTAGATCAGCTACATAACACATTTTGCTACACAATCCTGGGTTGGGAAAGTACAACACAAGAAAGCAGGCAGCTGGATGCATGCCTGACAATGGGAGGGGAATTGGGTTGAAAATTGAAGTAAAGGGCAATAGATGAATCATGACAGCCAAGCGTAAGTCAACACCAAAGGCCCCACAATAGCAGTACCTGCTGTAAAAAACATAATTAAGATACCCTGCAGCTGGAATTGCACATACACACCCAATTACACCAGCAGCATCCATTGCACAAAAGTATAAAGTGTAATAGCACCTCACACACACTTGTGTATTCCCAGACACTCTGCACCATTGGTATATACAGATGGGGAACTTTTAATATGTACATTTTAGGGGCTGCTATAGCTTTAATTCACCAGCATGTGTTGGAGACTTACAGTGGTGTGGAAGATGATGCTGACAACCATCTCAGGCACCAGAGGAGGAGAAACGTGTTCAAACCCAGGGTAACCAGCCAGGGGCTACATGATCTGGAGATAGTAGAGCGTTAACAGGTGGACACGGACACCATACAGCAACTTGCTGAGCTGTGCTGGCCACGCCTCAGAGCCAGAAATAACAGAGGGGAACCCATCCCAGTGGACACGAAGGTATGTGTAAGCTTGAGAATACTAGCCACATGTACCTTTCAAAGGCCATCTGGGGATATCATGGGGATTTCACAGGCATCAGCATCCAGGGTACTCTACCAGTTCCTAGATGCCATGTTACCACATGCCAATGAGCACATATACTTCGCCTGAACTCAGGAGGAGTTGGCCAGCAATATGCATCTCTTTCACCATGTGTCAAATTACCTGGAGGTACTGGGTGCAATAGACTGCATGCACATACACATCAAGACACCACATGGTGAGCAGGGTAGATGCTACATAAACTGTAATGGATACCCCTCTATCAACTTCCAGGTCGTGTGCATTGCCCAGGGCATTATCATGGATGTGTGTGCTGGCAGCCCTGGAAACTATCACGACTCCCACATCTGGCATGCCATACAGCTGTATCAGGTATTTGCCAGGCGGGACATCCCATATGGCCACCTGGTGGGGGATACTGGCTATGCACTGGAACCGTGGATGATGACTCCCACCAGAAATGCACACACACCCATGCAAGAACACCATAATGAGGCACATGCAGAAACCAGAATCATCATAGCACATGTGTTTGGGATGCTGAAATCACAGTTCCATTGCTTGGACATATCTGGTGGAGCCTTGCAGTACTCTCCAGGCATGTGTGCCCACATCTTCGTAGTATGTGCCATGCTACACAATATGATCCTGCAGAAACAGCTGCAGTAGGGACAGAATGGTGACGGCCCTCACAGCCCACCACCATTGCCAAGGGCCCCACAGGCACAGAGGGACTCAGACCACAAACACCCTGTGCCAGCCCCAGTAGGCAGACAGAGGCATACTCAGTATGCCCATGCTGTGGCAAAGAGGGAACATATAGCACACACACTGACAGTGTAGGCACTTATGGACTGACACCCTTCTCCACCTGCACACACAGCAAACATGGATGGCACACACACACGACCACCTGTAAATTGTCATGTGTAGGTGGTCTACTGTGTGCATCCTACATAGGCAGCCCTCAACTATTGTACACACAACTGCCATTGGCACAAGGTAAGTCAATACTTGAACAGTAAATTAAGCTATCAGCATGTGTCGATACTGTATGTATAGGTTCATAGGTACATAGGTAGGTACATGCCTAACTGCCCGAGGCCATTCATAAGCATAGCCAAAATGTTTCTGCTGCTGCCACCCCATTGATTAACTAACTGTCCCTCTGTGGAGCAGAGCCAATTGCGGGTTCCCTGGGGTGTATCCACTGTTCCCCACCCACTCTGCAAGGACTCCCTGGAGTGTTAGTGAGGGGCTCCGCTTAATGTAATCAGGGATGTAGTTCCAAATCATGGGGAGTACCCATGACAGGAATCTGTCACTCCAGCATCTTCCAGTTATGGTTGTGGCAAGGTGTAGCTCATTACAGTGTGTGGCTCACTGTGACGTGGATTCCCATAGGTGGAGCATATCCATTAAGCCTGACTTGGACACGGCTTTGTTGGCCAGCAAATATCATCATTGAGTAAATGAGATGCCACTGAGTAATGCAAGAGTTTATGCAGTCTAGTAGCATAGGACACATGTCTGAGGGCATTATCCCTCTATGCGAGGTACATTCATGGCCCTTCCAGCTGTCAGATGTGTCTTCTGAGGTAAATCCAAAATGGGTTATCATACTCGATGATGGGATTGATGACTGATGAGTAAAGGGGCACAATAACTGAAGTCTGTTTAGATGCAAACCCGTAAGTAATCAGATGGCCTACATAGACAGATGTCCTAACTACTTTGCAGATATGACTGTCAAAGGAGAGATCACTATGTAATGTACCATTACATTGTCTGAATTATAGTGTCTGCCACTCATGTGTTAATATGTGTGTGTGTAGTTTCCCAAAATGGAATGGCCATGCAGTATGTGGCCTTTAGCTGAAGGCCATCACAATGACACCCTGTGTTGGTCTCTGTGAGGCCCCTTGAAGGACGTCTGTGTCAGCTGGACTGTCAGTTGTGGCTCCCAGTCTGCAGTAATCATCAAACACGGCCAGCTGTAGTCCACCTGTGTTAGCCTGTACCTCTGAGAAGTATATGGCAAACAGTAGGGGTCCCAGGACTGAGTCCTGTGGGACACCAGTTGTGACTGGTCAAGAGTTGGACCTGGAGGCTGCTAGGCTTACCATGTGGGTTGTGTGTGTAAGCCTGTTGGCAAACCAACCTGTGATGTATGGGTGTATGTACTGGCTGGTGAGTGTAGAAATAATACCTGAGTGGGGAATGGTGTCAAAACCCTTGGTGAGGTCCAGGTAGTATGTGTGAACTACCACACCCCACACCTAAAGCCTAGGTGACTGTAAGATGTCAAACTGATTCAGTAGGCATGATCTGCACTCAATCAAGCTGACCTGGGTTGGGTCAAGTTTCAGGTGGTTACCATTGTCTATGTTAATGAGTGCCATGAGGATGCGCTCCATAGCCGTGCAGATCAGGCTACTCAGGCTTATGGGGTGGTAGTTACCATGGTCAGTTGTGTCACCACCTTGGTGGAGTGGAATAGCTGTTGCCATGTGCCAGTGAATGGCCATGTAGCCTGTGCAGAGGCTGATGTTGAATTGCTATATTAGGCGGGGGGTCACGTTGTCTTGTAGTGTCTGCAGGATGCAGTCTGGGACACCATCTGCCTCCATTGATGCTCTGTTATGCCATTTGAAAGGGCCATTACCACCTGTATGTCTCAGATGTCTGGGATACTGTACATTTTGGGTATTGTTGTGGGCCCAGTAGGGGGTGAAGTTTGCTCTGAATGTATCATCAAGTGTGTTGGTGATATCAGTAGGGTCAATATATTCAGTGCACTATTGCACCAGCACAGTGCAAATCTGTGTGTTACTGCATACATCCTTGACATAGCCAAAGAAGCCTTTGTGGTCATATTCTGAATCCATGCCTATTTACCTGTGGATGTCAACCTTGGATGATTACATGAGTAACATAAGTATCTTGCTAATACTGGTCACGGACGTCTGCATGTCTTGGGATTTGCTGTTGTTTTGGACTACTGTCCTACTTCTGTTGTTTAGCCTGTATAATGCAGGGGAACAGCAGACTGGTGTCCTTGTGTAGGAGTAGCGAGTCCTGGTTTACCATTGATGGCACGACCCATACATCTTTGTTGGTGCTTATAGAGTGCATTCATAATTCTGTCTGTATCTTGAGCAGTGTCATCCCTGAGCATGGGGGCTATGAACCCTCCCACCTCTGTCATTAGTACTGTGCATTTAGCTGTAGGAAAGGTATTCACTGTGTGTTCCTTGGGTGGGGGAGATGGTTGGAAGTGGAAATCATCAGTGAATAGTCCATGGTCAGATCTAAACAGTTACCTGTTTACCTCTGCTGTAGTGCACCTGTTGCACATGTCAGTGATTACCACTTCTAGTATGTTTTCACCTCTCTTTAGTCCATCTACCGACTGATACAGGCCATATGAGGTGATAAATCCTAGGAAGTGCTGGGCCTGGAAGTGAATACTTGAGTAGGTTATCCAGTTAAGTGTAGGGTAGCTGACATTGACCAATAACAGGTAGGACTGTCATGTTTACCACTGTCTCCAGATAGTTGTAGTGGTGCTCCTGGGTCATGGAGGGTAATCTGTAGCAGCTCACAGTTTGCATTGCAGTCGTGGCTGATGTTAGCTGCACATGGATGATCACAGAGGTATCATGCTTCCCCACTAACTTGGAGGTGTAGGTATTCCCAATGAATATGGATACACCCCCTCCATATCTGTGCTAGTCTATGTTCAGTGGCTGAAATGTGTGTTATGGGTTGTAGTCTGATAGTGCTGGTGTGCTCACAGGAGCCTTATACAGGTCCCAGTCACAGAACAGATGTAGATGTTGTCCATACTGAGGGGTGCTGTGAGTGCATGCATGTTGTGAGTACTACCCCTGGTGCTGAGTAGCCTAACCCTCATTTGTTCCGCTATTGTGCAGTTCATGGAGGAGAGATTCACCTCTGAGACCTGCCTAAAAACGATACCATGGGGGCATCAATAGGCTTATCCAGCATTCCAAAGCCTTAGGCTGACACAGGCAAGTTGGTATGGTATTGTTGCAGGCATGTATCCCATATGTGTTTGTGTCCCATCTTTCCTGTAGGTAACCTACTGGTAAGCAATACAAAGCCTGAAACCTATACATGTCCACTAGCTTCCAAGATAGGCTTTTGGAGTGATTACGTATCAGTAGTCTGTATGCTATTGCTGTACTTAACTGTTGTCTGACTACATGGTGATTTTTCACTGTATATTATATAATCACATATGATGTTAGAGATGGCCTGCACTGTAGAGGTTCACAGATAGGTAGTAGGCTATATGTCCAATGGCATTTAGAAGCATAGCTACAGTGTGGTGGCTTTACCTGCACCATTGATGAAGTAACTGAGCCTCTGTCAAGCATAGCCAATGAAATGATTCCAGGCAGAGTTGCTTTAAGCTGCTGAAGACGGGGATGCTGTTGGGTGATAGGGGCACATAGTGATCTCAAAATGCATGTCAACATGACAACCCAACAGCATTCAATTGCAAAACAGGTCTTGCAGCTGTAAAACTGGAGTGGCTGCCCCACACTCTGGCTGTATGTTTCTGGAACACATGATCCCAGGGGTGTATATACTGTTAGCCAGTCACACATCAAGGTTTCCCCTGAAGTGTGTCAGTGAGGGGCTATGCCAAATGTAGTTAGGATGTTAATGTATAGTCTCTCAATTCATGTGTCATGTCAGTATTTCGAGAAGCTCACTGGGTGTGGGTGGATCCGCCTGTTGTGTAGCCAAGCTTACACATTGGATTCATGAACATAGAAAATAGGTAGAAGGAATGTTAATGTCAAAAGTGTAATGGCTGCAGCATTTGCATAATATCTGTGCAGTCCTGGTTCAAATCCCAATAAAGTCAGAGATGATTTACATGTTACATAGTATACTTTAACCACAGCTTGCATATATAGGTAGTATTCCACAGAATAATAAACATTTGGAACACACAACCACTGAAATGTGCGTTAATCACCCTTGCACTACCAGTGCCTGCTCTGAAAGGTAAAATGACCATTGCCAGGATTAGAACATGCAACCATGTACTCAATCTTCACAATAACCTACCACTAAGCTACCTGAAATGTACCAATGGCAGTCATGTAGTCTGACAAGTTAAAACACAAAAGTGAGGAATGTGTGGAAATAGGACAGACCGCCATGTACCCAGTGAAAGGTGTATGCTATAAATATATATATATATATATATATATATATATATATAGATAGATATCAACATATATATATATATATATATAGAGAGAGAGAGAGAGAGAGAGAGATATATGTCGATATATGGGGATATACGTATATATGTAGATATATAGATAGGTTAACATCTACATAACCATGGAGATAAATATAAATGGGATGCCTACCAAATATCGAATGCTTGACATACCGATGCACGTAATCACGAGGCTTAAAGACCGAAACACCACAGTACCGAAACACCAGAAGCACGAGGTTTAAAATCTCGATGTTAAGGGACATTTAGTTAGTGCTTCTGGTGTTGCGGTTCAGTTAGGTTACTGTGTGTAAGTGTGTTTCTGAGGGCTGTAGTGTGTGTAAGTGTGTGTTCTGAGAGTGGTGTGTGTTCCTGGGGGACTGTAATGTGTGGGTGTGGGTTTGCTTTTTGCATCTGTTTGTGCGATCTTGGAGGTAGAATATTAAAGTGGGAGGTGTGGGGGGCACAGCCACCCACATGGGGGGTGTAGGTGGGCTTGTCCACCTGCTCATATGTAGTGTAGGATGGTTTGTTTGGATGTGATGGGTAGCAGTGTGTCTCTGTGTGTGTGTGTGTGTGTGTGTGTGTGTGTGTGTGTGTGTGTGTGTGTGTGTGTGTGTGTGTGTGTGTGTGTTCCATGTTTGTGTTACTTTCGCGAGTTTGACTGTCGGTAATGTGGGGTATGGGAGTCTAGGCCCGCTATTGTGGGTGTCGGAATTGTGTACGTTCGGGATTCCATAGGTATCCTATATACAGCAGTTGAAGTGTTCATCTATGAATATAACATGAACCATAGCAATCACACATTCTGCCACGACCAAACTTTATGAACAAAGGATATGGAGAGTATATGCCTATACACTATTACAAATATGTGCTATGGACATGAGACAAAGATAGGGTTACCACCTGTCCCACTTTGCGAGGGACAGTCCTTCTTTGGGCGGTTGTGTCCTGACCAAAAATATTAAAAATGGCAAATGTCCTGAGATTGTAGGACATAATTATGTCCCATATGTAAGGTAATAGTTGCATAAAATAGTTATTTCTGTATCTAAAATACCTACATGTTACAAGAAACAGGATAAGCAACTAAACTGCTACAAGAATAAGCTTATATTTAGGCAAGAAAGGAAAGTACTATCCTTTGTACTGACCATGTGTTTGTGTCGGCCTGTAAAATCTGATGTGTGTCCCGAAAATGTCCCACTATGGCCATTTGAAAAGGTGGCAACCCTAGCCAAAGAGGGTCAGTCACCAACACAACTCCAATGACTGCAAAATACTTATGACAGAAATACACAGCCAGCTTTCATGTAGCAATACTTTATTACATTCCGATGTATTGCCAAAAGGATTCAAGGACTAACATCACCTGCATGCTATACAGGAACCAATTAACAGTGTCTTAATGAATCAGCCTGCAATTACCATAGTATTAGTCCACTAAAGGATAGGTGTTCAAATAGGGAAGGAACCCTCACACACATATCGATTATGTATAAAAGCAGTTCCTACACACCTGCATCTGCTATGTACACCCACCAACATCTCCCCCACACCCAAACCAATTGCAATACAAACCGTAATAACATCACAAATCATTCACTCACTGTATGACATGTGCAGAAGCCTTAACATACCTTGTCAGAGACACACTAACATGGCCCTATGTGAAATAGTTGCTGTTATAAAATGGAACAGCTGCTGATGTTACAGGGTTTGTTTGCTCTAATCCCATTTCAGAGGGTTGTGTGTACACCAGGATGTGTTACCAATTACTGATTAACAGCACAGAATGATACACATGTACACCAAACCAAAGATGTCTGGTGAGCACACTGTAAACCACCTAACTTTCATGCATAGCCATACAGCCTTCAGCTGCCCAAACATCCTTGCCAGACTGAAACATCTGCAGAAGTATCAGGTACAAACAAACCCTGTATAAGTAGCAATGTTCTGAAATATTACAGCTGTACTCACATGTAGAATAACATCTTCTAGCCATTACACACAATCCATGAGAGTCATGAAGCTAATATATCTCTGTCTGTCTCCATATAGCTGTTGAAATACATCACAAACAACACATCCAGGCTGTCTTCCTTGAAAGTAAGGCAAAGGAACAATGCCCAAGTGGAGTACTCAATTATACACCACTGTTGCCATGGTATTGGCTAATGGAGTAGCTGTGCAGCTGATATGCGTCTAATTAACTACTTTGGAACACCAATTGGTGGTCAGGATAGCACGTTACCAATATTTAACTATAAAAGGATGGCTTATCACACATTCAAAACATCTGTATATACCAGCAGAACATTACAAAGAAGATTGAAACACAAACTGAAAAGGCTTGAAATAACAGTCAACGACACCTCGGGTTACTAATAAGGTATGTAGAACACTCAGAATGTCTGTGTATGTAGTACTTGTTCTGTAATAATTAAAGTGTGTGCAATGCATATAGTGGAAACAGTTATCTTGTAGTGATAAATTGTTGAGCATAGTAACGCTTGTAGTATTTATGTGTGTACTGCTGTAGGTCACAAGGCAAACACTGCATAAACCACAAGGGATGCTATATAAGGGCTTTAAACTCAACAATTCCTCACCAGCCGCTGTCAGTGGCAGGGTTGGTCCAACAAGTACGTGCTATAACAGGGGATAGTATATGTTGATATATTGCAACAGTAGGCATATGTATGGGTGTATTACTGAGAATAACATGTCAAAGGTTGGTCTACTATGCAATTATGATTTGCATTGTGGGATATTGTTCCAATAAATGTGTAATGTACAGTATTGTAGGCAGATGTGTATTACATTTTACATAGAATTACTGTTATGTTAGGCAAGCTTAGTTATGTCTATTGGCATTTACAATACACAATAACAGGATACATATGACTTGTAGTCACCCAACAGTTTATCAGCATGATAGCAAAGTAAAATGGAAGAGCTAGTTAACAATCCATGCACATAAGACATGCAAAAAGTTCAAAGGTAGGTACTAGGCTGTCTGCCCAAGGGTATTTATAAGCCTATCTAGAGTGTGTTGGCTTCCGCCACCCCCTTAGGTTAGTTTCTTGTGCCTCTGTCCAGCAGAGCCACTGCAGTGATCCCCGGGGTACATGTCTGTCTCCCATCCACCCATCAAGGTTTCTCTTGAAGAGTGCTAGTGAGGGGCCCTGCCTGATGTACATTGGAATCATGTTCCAAAGCTTGGAGAGTCTCCAGGTCAGGAATCTATCCCTCCAGCACATCCTAGTTATCGTTGTGGTTAGGTGTATATCCCTCGAGCATGTGGCTCTCTGGGGCTTTTGTTTAGGTGGAGCATATCCAGCAATACTGGGTTGGACATAGGCCTTGTATGCCAGGCAGATATCACCTGTGAGTACGCGGTATGCAACCGAGTACAGCTGGAGTTTCTTTAGTTGGGCTGCATAGGTCATCTGTTTGAGGTCAGTAATCCTCTTGGTGTGGTACTGTTGTGGTCTTTCAAGCTGTTGCAGTTGTCTTGTAAGGTATATCCCAATTGGAGTGTTGTATCCTTTATTGGGTCTAATAAGTCATGAGTAGAGAGGCACAATGGCCTCCTTTGTTCTGGATGTGAATCCATTTGAGATTAGGGCAGCCACGTAGAAGGATAGTCTAACCACCTTGGCATTATGGTTATCCAAGGAGAGATTGCTATCTACTTGGGTTCCCAGATCCCTTATTACCTTTTCTGTATGTAGAGGACTAGCACCTTAGTGGTAGTCTGCGGGTAATTAGTTTTATCCAAATGGGATGACTACGCACTTTTTGGCATTCAGCTTGAGGCCATGATATTGACACCAGGTATGTGTCTCAGTGCGACCCTTCTGGAGGGTGTCTGTATCATCTGGGGAAACAATTATGGCCCCTAGTTTGCAGTCGTCTGTAAACCTTTTCAACCAAAGTCCTCCTGTGCTTGCCTGTACCTCTGAAAGTATATACCGAACATGAGGGATCCTAGGACTGAGTCCTGGGGGACGCCACTTGTAACTGGTTTACAGTCAGACCTAGGGTATGCAACTCCTACTGTGTGGATTCTGTCCGTGAGCCACTTTGCAAACCATCTCATGACATAGGGGTTAAAGTTCAGGTGGATGGGTATGTCGATAATACCAGAATGGGGAATGGTGTTGAAAGCCTTTGAGAGATCAAGGTAGGCTGAGTGGACCTCCTTACCCTCATTTAATGCCTTGTTAACTGTCTCAAGGAAGTCCACCAGGTTTAGGAGGCATGGTCTGCCCTTAACAAAGCCAAACTGGGAGGGGTCAAAGGTTTGGAGGTACCCAATGTCTCTATGAATGAGATCCATGATGATGTGCCCCATAGCATTGCAGACCAGGCTAGTCAGGCTTATAGGGTAATAGGTCCTGTGGTCCATTGTGGTGCCACCTTTGTGGAGTGGGGTAACTGTTGCTGTGTGCCATTCAGGGGCACAAAGCCTGATGCGAGGTTATTATTGAACATGGTGCATAAGTGGGGAGCCAGTTTGTTCTGAAGTTCATGTAAAACACAGCCTGGGATGTTGTCCAGTCCCATGGATGCTGTGATATTGGCTTTAGAGAGTGCAGCTTTTACCTGCATAGTTGTGATTACAGGGACTCTGAATTCTTCCTGTATAGATATGAGCCCTTTAGGCGGTGAGGGGGGGGAGGTAGCACTGATACTATCTGCCAGGATGTTGGCAATATCAGTTGGTTCTGTAATGTACGTGCCTTTGTGCTGTAACTCAGAGCAAATCTGGGAGTTGGCATCAAGATATCTGACATAGCTATAGAATGTTTTGTGGTTGTCCTTGGCATTAGTGGCAATTTTGTTTCTGTAGCTAGCTTTGGAGGATGTTATAAGGGATCTCAGCTTCTTACTGAGGCTGACCAGGGAGCTCCTCCACTCATGTAATTGTACTCTCTTTGCAACAGTTTCTTCCTTCTGTTGTACAGTTTGTTTATGGCAGAGGACCACCAGATTGGCTTCCTTATTTTTGAGGATAGCGTCTTGGTTCTGTTTGGGATAGCGCGATCCATGCACTCGTGTAAGTGCTTATAGCGTGCATTTGTGTAGGATTCAGCAGTTGTAACTATATTGTCCATCTGCATGGGTGTCATGAAGTTCACCACTTCTATATTAAGAAGCATGAAGTTGACTTTGGTGGTTTTTTAAAGAATGCTGCATTGCTAGTAGTCCTGAGTGATGGTGGGAGGGTATTCCATAGTTTAGCAATAGTAAAGGAGTAAAGCATCAGACCAGCTGAAAGGTTAGGGTTTTTTACATTTAGGAGCATTTAATTTTTGGAACAGAGAGTTCTATTTGGGTGGTATAGGGTGAGTAATGAACAGAGTGCAGGACAATTAAATTGCTTGAATATCAATTTGTGATCAGTGGTTAATTGTAAATATGTAAAGTGATGGGGGAGTTCTAGCCAATTTAGAAGCTGAAGTGAGGCACAATGGTGAGATGAATATTTTGCATTGGTTACAAATTTAGCAGTTTTATTGTAGCATGAATCCAGTTTGGATTTAAGAGAGGACTGAATATTGGTAAGGAGCAGAGCACTATAAAGAAGACATGGTAACAGAAAAGAAGAGGCTAGGGATAGTCTTGCGGAGTGGGTGAGAAAGTATTTGTGCCTGGAGAGCATGCCCGTTTTTTTATGTGTTTTTTTTTTATATTACTGTTAATATGCAGGTCGAATGTTGGGTTTTCATCCTTCATGACACCTAGAAGTTTACTATTAGGGACGACCTCAATGAAAGTCTTATTTTGGGAATGAATAGTTGATTCATCTTTGTTTAGGGAAGTGTTTCTTTAATGGTGAATAACACAAATTTGTTTTTTTGGGATTTAGGGCAAGGTGATCTTTGATCATCCATGTTGCAGTAGAAATGAGGGCACTTTGAGTGAATGACTGTAATTCTGGTATGGAATTGGCAGTACAGATGATGGTTGAGTCATCTGCATATTGGATGTTTGAAACTTGACTATGAGTGGTATGGAAGTTGTTGATAAAAATGCTGAACAGAAGCAGCCCTAATATGGATTTTTGTGCAACTTCTGTGGTGGTGTTGAGGAATGGAGAGAAGGTGTTTTGTCATTTGGTTGCTTGTTGTTTATCTGTGAGGTAGTTAGAGAACCAGTTAAAGGTGGGGGGATGTACCTAATTTGCAGAGTTTAGAGAGAAGAAGAGGGTGGGGGACCGTATCAAAGGTCCTGGAAAGATGAAGAGTGAAGAGACAATTTTCCAGCATCACATGCCCAGTTAACTGTGTACAAGAAGAATATAAGGGCTGTGGTGGTGCTGTAACTTGTCTTAAAAACCATGCTGAGTGGGGGAGGAGATTGTGTGTAACATAGAATTAAAAAGTTGACTACAGATGCATTTTTCCAGGATTGTAGACATGGGTGAGAGGATAGCAATGGGTCAGACGTTAGAGATGTCAGTATTATTTCCACCTTTGTAAAGAGGGAAAATATGTGTTTTTCCAAATAGTAGGTATGTGGGACTCCTGAATGGATCTGTTAAGTAGTATACTGATGGGGTAGGCAACAGAGTTAGCTGAAATTTGTAGGAATTCTGGAGGTAGGTTATCAGGGGCACTGGAGCCAGGTTTGAGTTTGAGAAGTAGTTCTTTTATGATGGTGTTGTGTATAAGTGAGACAGAAAAGCTGGATAATGGGGGTGCTGATGGATTTGAAGGAGCTAAGTTGTTTTGGGGGAAGTTGACAGTGAGATTAGCTATGTTATTTATGAAATATGAGTTAAAGAGTGAAGCTATTTCTATGGGTATATTATCTGGATTTGGGCACGGATTATTGTTTCTGCCTGGGTTTAATAATGAATTGATGGAGCTACCACATTTTGGGGGGGTTTGCATATGATGGTTTTGTAGACTAAGCTAGTGTTCTTTTTTATGTTTAATGACTAGATGCTTTACTTGATCGCAGAGTTGTTAGCATTGGGTTAGGTCAGAGGAATTTTTGTTTTTTTGCCATAAATTCCAGACTTTGTCCCTGGCATTCATGAGATGCTTAGTGGGTTAAGTAAGCCAACTGGCATGATTACTTTTCACTTTCTTTTTGAGTGAAGCTAGATTGTTTAGTATCTGGAGGAATGTAGAGTTAAAAGAGATTGACAGCATCATCCAGGGGAAGGATTTTTAGTGCATCCCAATTGATGCTGTATATGGTTTCTTTAAGGGTGATCGGGCAGAAGTGTGATAGGTATCTGGTGTGCCTATACTGGAGTGTACTAAGCACTGGGGTAAAATTATGTATTATAAAGGCAGGTAGGTGATCACTAATGCTGTTAGGAAGTTTTCCTGTGGAGGAGATGCTGTTAGGATCAGACACCGTAACCTAGTCCAAGACTGAGCCACTGTTGTTGTTTTTGTTGGCTCTTGTTATGTTGGTAATTAGCTGGGTATAGTTATATAAGTTGATGCTGGAGGAAGGGTGGTAATGTAAGATATCTAGCCAGTTAATATTTACATCACCCAGAATGATTGTTTCATTTTCTATGTTATTAGTTGTGTAGGCAAGGATTTCTTCTAATATGGGAAAGTATATATATATATATATATATATATGATGTAAGATACTGAAGAAGGATATTTTATCCGAAAGCTTTGTTTGTCATTAAAGTAGCCGACCTTGTGGAGTTCTACATTTTTTTCTTGCTTTAAGCTATATAGCTATATACAGGATTATAATACAGAGGCTTTTACAGTTATTCATTTTTAAGTAGGATATTAGTATTTCAGTTGGGGAAAAATTAGGAATGGATTTAGATATGAGACTATATTAAAAGTGTTAGGGAATACAAATACGATGCCTCCACCTTTTTTACAGTGTCTATTGGATCCTAAACAAGCAAAGCCTGGGGTAGAAATTCTACATTTTTAATGTAAGGTTTTAGCCATGTCTCAGTAGTGGCTATAAAATCTGGCTTGTTTTGTGCTATCCAGGCATGCCACTCTGGAATTTTGTTTCTGATACTTTGAAGATTAAGGGTAGTGAAGTTTAGTTATTCGTAGGAGTTAAAGAGGTTGAGAGGGGAATGGATTGGACCAGGTATGGAATGTATGTCACCACATAGGGTTAAGTTGGAGTTTGTATGTGGGAGATTAATGAGTTGCTGTTTCCTTTTTGATTTATGTTCATATTTTAATGCAAAGTTTATTTTATTGTCTTAAAGGGGAAGAATTTTTAGTTTGATGCATGAGGTTATGTCTGTTGTGTATAGGCTAGTAGATACAGTACATCAGAGAAGGTATCAAGAACTAGTGTATGAGTTCGAAACAAAGTACTCTGATGATGCCCTGATGTTTGGGTGAAGCAGCTAAGTACTTTTTATTTGTGTGGTTCTGTAATAAAGCAGGTTGATGCAGTTCACTGTGTGGGTTTTGCATTCTTACTAGTGTATGAGTTGTAGTTATAGATGCAGCTTCGTAGTATGTATTGTTGCTCTGCAGTGATGTTCAAAGTAGTAGAAAGTAAAAGTTTAGAGAGAGGCTAAGAACTATGGTATTGGTTGTAAGTGACATAGTAGAATGGGGGTTTGAATTAAGGAGATTGCAGCTGATGTTACTGGGATAGGAATACTGTTTAAGTGTAGAATATAACCTGGGCTAAGGTAATGGAGGTTAAGTGAAGATATGTAAGATAATTAATGGGTAATTAGTGTGTCTAGTGTGATTGGGAGATGGGGTTAAATTGATTATAATTGGAAGGTGGGTGTGATTGGATAAGTTGTAATAATGAAAGGAGCTTGGGTTAGGATAAATGTAATTGAACTGGGTTGCATGAGAATGGGGGTAGGGTAGGGGAGAGGACTGAGCCAGAGCATAGCGAGGGTGATGGAGCAAGCTGGCCCTGATCCCTTATCTGTCCAAAAGAAAAATAAAGTCAATCAGCAAGGTAAGCAAATTTAGAGATAAATGCTAATGGAGTGAAGAAAAGGGAAAGCAAAGTGGGGGAGGCTATTAGCAGTAGTCTGAGTTCAGGTGAGAGGCAGGAAGAAGCAAGCAGAGAGAATAGAGAAGAAGGAGAGGGAGATAGGGGGATACAAAGGAAAAATAAGTTTAAGAAAAAGAGCAGATATGAGAGATAAAAAATAGTATAGGACTAGATTGAGATAGAGCACTAATAGGTCTAGTAGGTCACTTTTGTAGGCTAGTGCAAGGATTTATTAGTACTATATAGTGTAATATACTGCCAACAAGATAGAGAATCGGAGCGTAAAATTGAAAGAGAGAGAGGAACTACAGAATTGCAGGGTAATGTGCGAGAGAGACACTAATCCAGGGACCATGTGGTAGAGTAAGATTGCTTGAAACAAATACTATTCACATACATTAACTTTATAATGGAAACGGGGATCCTGGCTAGGAGGTTCAAGTTCCCCTGGGAGAAATTGTGACAAAAATTTCCCTTGGGTTGCAGTTTATGTTAGGACTCACAGGCACAACTGTTAGGATGAAGAGGACAGAGAGGGGTGTATTTCAGCATTTAAAGGTTTGCAGGTTAAGTATTAAGTTTTCCAAATATCAATCTGGCATTCGTACATCACCTTGGAGGCAGAAGCAAACAGGAACAAAGTAGAAAAGGGAAGGTGCCAAGCAAGAAAAGCTTTTTAAATCTTATGACTGTCTGTCTGAAGAGAAGTACCATTTATAATACATGAGGTGTGAGCAGCTTTTTTGAAAATGCTACTGTGCAGGCTTTTTTGTATTATACTGAAACAAGGGCCTGATCCAGCACAAAGAAAACTAGGTAGCTGCCTGGGGCATGGTTCTGGCTGGGAAGACTGGTCAGGCAGCATTAATTTAAATAAAAAAGGTTAACATTCATTTAACGCACACACACACACACACACACACACACACACACACACACACACACACACACACACACACACACACACACCATTTTTTTACTCTGTGGCTCTTATTTCCTGCTCTGCTGTGCCAGTTCTGGTTTCAATGGATGACGCTTTGAACCAATGAGACTGCTGGCTTGCAGAGCAAATGAGGGACATACAGGAATTAGTGCATGAGAATCGAATATTCTGTAAAGGAGTCAAAAGGAGATTCATCTTACAAGTGCCCACTAAATATTGAACAGGAGATTTCTCTCTTATTTTATTTATTTATTTATGTATGTATGTATTTATTTTATTTATTTATTGCTGAAAGCCGTACAACAGGTGCTATGGCCTAAATAGGAAGAACCAGGTCATTTCAGAATTAGATGCATTAACAAACTGCTGCAGTCTCAATTAACACGTGAGTGACTGACAATTCTCTTTTTTGTAACTGCTATGGTCTAAATAGATGATGAGTGTGTGTGTGTGTGTGTGTGTGTGTGTGTGTGTGTGTGTGTGTGTGTGTGTGTGTGTGTGTGTGTGTGTGTGTGTAGGTGAGTATGTGTGTGGTGGAAGTGAGTGTGTGTGTGTGTGTGTGTGTGTGGGGGTGTGGGTGTGTGTGTGGGTGTGTGTGGGTGTGGGGTGTGTGTGTGTGTGTGTGTGTGTGTGTGTGTGTGTGTGTAGTATTGTGACAATTTTTACTCTTCCAGTTACCTGTTGAAGTAATCTCTTGCCATTCATTTCCATAATTTTGGTGAGTAGCAGGCCATTTCTTTCATTTGCCTCTTATAGGTGCTCACTCATACACATTTGCATATTAACTACCCAACATTCTGGGAATCTTTTCAAAAAGATATAGTTTACCTTTGTCTTTCAGGATGACTACTGTGACACTGGTATGTCCTTATTCTCTTCTACCAATATATTTTATGTATTTATTTATTAATGTGTGTATATATGTATGTGTGCACGTATTTGCATATGTATGTTTCAGTAGTGTTAAAATGTGTTGTGTTTATATAAGTAGCGTAGTTGGTAATCATTTGTCCTGTAACTATGTTAAAGACCTTATTACTTTTTAAAGTGGATTGATAATATTAGAAAGCATCTTTGCTTTGCAATGAATTTCTTTTCCAGTTGTAGTCATGAAAAAGCTACAACTGAATTTATCAAAAATAAAGATTATAGTGTGTTGTTGACTTTTTGGCTTCACTGTATACTCATTTTTTTTCTCCATAAGCACACTTAGATAATGACACCCTGGTAGGCACTAAAGAAAGATTTACATACAACTGCAAATCATTATGGATTATTAAACTAGCTTACTCTTTAGGGGAACTGCATCTTATTTACATTGTGGTTTCACTGCATCATTATGTGTTCATTTTCAGTGCAAGGTGTTACAACTACTGGAACTGGTTGAGAACTTGCCTATCTAGGAAGAAACTATTTCTATTACATTTAACATGGAAACAGCAATAGTGTATATGTTAATTTAGGTAATGAAGCATTGTGACCTCAGTCTTTCATTGTGTCTTGGCAGAGATTTTCAGCTCTGAGTAAAGACTTTCACGGTGCTATTCTTCCCAACAAAATAAAATGCCAATGCAACATACTTTTTTGCTTCAAAAACTGTATCATTTTGCAGTATTTATGGTAAGGAGGTTATATCCAACTCAAAGAGTTTGTCACTTAACATTGATACCATAATGTAAACCTGAAATATAATCATGTGAACTGTAAAATCTACATTTCTTTCATAACTATTGATACATCTATAAATTGTTATTGTATATTCAGTTATATATTATTACTTTATGTTTTGTTTTTGCTATATACAGAGTATTGCCTCTCTGTTCATTTTTCATCTTCTTCTTCTTCTTTGTGAATTATTTCTCTCAGGCAGTACCCACAAATGGTCAGTTGTGATCAGTGTATCAACCCAGTAAACAAATGTAAATTAAAATAAAATAAAATAAAATTCATGTCCATGTATCACTTGCTGTTCTGTTAACCTTTTAAGTGAAGTAGAGTTGTCTGGCACTTAAGGCTCTGAGTTTTTAACAAACTGTTTCTTGTAGTCAAATGTATAGGTTTTAAACTTTTCCACCTCTGTTTGCCTACTGGGTAACCTTGAGCAAGACATTTAACCAGACAGGGCAACTGGGAATCTGGATTAAGCTGTTTAATGATGTCTTAGACTGCAAGCCTAGTAACTACCTATAAATGTATAACTTTCTATGTATATAAGAGAAATATTTAAAATGTCTGTGCTTTTTGAGCTAAGAAGTTAAGAGGGCAGACGGGAGTTGCAATAGATGTCACTGTATGGTTCTGACCCAGCTGAGATGAGATACATTTCTGGATCATTATTTATGGATTGATTTATTGACTTGATTTCAAGCAAACATTTGAGATGTACATTCATATAGGTGGTTGCAATTAATGTTTTTGTGTGTGTATAAACTTGGGTCTTGCATACTATAGTAGTTAAAGAAACGATTGTAGTAAACAAGAGTGTCATCATATGAGCCATGTTGTTAGGGTAAGATACTTGATGTCATTTATTTTTTTTTTTGAATGTTGACAGTGCATTTTAATGTTTGATTGTGGATAAACTGGATAGTAAGACGTGTATGTGTTTAACATTAATAATTTAATTATGAATATATTTTTAATTTAGCTTTATTTTTGCAGGCATGAGGATGCGAAATACAGGCTAAGAAATGTTAATAAACTGCTTCCTATAGCATGACTCTGACCAACCCTGGGATTCATGAAGCTTGTGCCAGGTGCAGGCGTAGCGTCGGCGATCTAACACCAAATATAGCCGCCGAGCGATTCAGGTACGAGCTGTTTCCACATGCACTACCAGCGTACACCCCAACTGCGCAGCTCCCGGCGCATGTATGCTAATTACCCCATGTGCAGCAGTGTAGCATGCAAATGAAGGTATATAGTGATTCACGAAGTGGAAGTGTAAGCATGTAGAAATGTAAACCAAAAAAACGGTTTACATTTTCGGAGCCATGACAGCGGACCAAACTCACGTATTATAATGTTAATATATGCCAATGGCTAAATATATAGCCATTGGCATAAAAAATTATGTGCAACACATAAAAAATAACATTTATTGTCATGGCCACACTAATGCAAAGTAAAATCACAGTGTATCGGTGCATAAACGGGATCACAATGAAAATATATTTATATGTAATAAAACTGCAATGTAACACATTTCATGAATTCCTCATAATAGTCAATGGCATGCATGCCACACCACAACCATAGTGCAAGGGTTGCTAAGGGTCTGTGACAGTGTTCTGCGCGGTAACTAGGAATTAGTAGACAATGCCATGCAAATGAGACAAGTAATACTGAAGCACAAAATCCCTGCCGGCATAAGGATGTACCTTACAGCGTAGCGGTACAACACCGGGGTGTGGCCTGGAGATAAAGATGACATCATGAGAGGGGTGCGCCACCTTAGCTGTAAGCAAATTGGACCATTGCTAATCCGGGCTGCCTGTTGCTAAGCAAAGCCGCAGGATAGGGGTGTGGAAGTAGCCATAGCTTTGCTTAGTTGAGAACACACAAGGTAACTGAAAGTGCATGTGAACAAGGATGAAAATGCGCTCGAAACCCGGTAAACGGCTGTGCGTGGACACCACAGCTAAAACAGGAAGGATACGGGAAGACAATAAGGAAATGCTGCAGCATGGTAATTGGAGTACAAATGAGTAATTAACACCTAGGAACTCACAGTGGCCCATTGACAACAGCTAACAAGGCTGCTTGAGCTACCTGCAGAACAGGAAAGGGGAGGTGCCGTACTGCAATGAAAAGAGAACTGTCACAGCAGAACAAAGCAAACTTGCAGTAATCAGCTACATAATATATTTTGCTACACAATCCTGGGTTGGGAAAGTACAACACAAGAAAGCAGGCAGCTGGATGCATGCCTGACAATGGGAGGGGAATCGGGTTGAAAATTGAAGTAAAGGGCAATAGATGAATCATGACAGCCAAGCGTAAGTCAACACCAAAGGCCCCACAATAGCAGTACCTGCTGTAAAAAAACATAATTAAGATACCCTGCAGCTGGAATTGCACATACACACCCAATTACACCAGCAGCATCCATTGCACAATAGTATAAAGTGTAACAGTACCTCACACACACTTGTGTATTCCCAGACACTCTGCACCATTGGTGTATACAGACTGGGAACTTTTAATATGTACATGTTAGGGGCTGCCATAGCTTTGATTCACCATCATGTGTTGGAGACTGACGGTGATGTGGAAGATGATGCTGACAACCATCTCAGGCACCGGAGGAGGAGAAAAGTGTTCAGACCCAGGGTAACCAGCCAGGGGCTACATGATCTGGAGATAGTAGAGCATTACCAGGCGGACAGGGACACCATACATCAACTTGTTGAGCTGTGCCGGCCACGCCTCAGAGCCTGAAATAACAGAGGGGAACCCATCTCAGTGGACACGAAGGTATGTGTAAGCTTGAGAATAGTAGCCACATGTACCTTTCAAAGGCCAACTGGGGATATCATGGGGATTTCACATGCATCAGCATCCAGGGTACGCTACCAGTTCCTAGATGCCATGTTACCACATGCCAATGAGCACATATACTTCCCCCGAACTCAGGAGGAGTTGGCCAGCAATATGCGTCTCTTCCACCATGTGCCAAATTACCTGGAGGTACTGGGTGCAATAGACTGCATGCACATACACATCAAGACAACACCTGGTGAGCAGGGTAGGTGCTACATAAACTGCAAGGGATACCCCTCCATCAACTTCCAGGTCATGTGCAATGCCCAGGGCATTATCATGGATGTGTGTGCTAGCAGCCCTGGAAGCTATCACGACTCCCACATCTGGCATGCCTCACAGCTGTATCAGGTATTTGCCGGGCAGGACATCCCATATGGCCACCTGGTGGGGGATGCTGGCTATGCACTGGAACCGTGGATGATGACTCCCACCAGAAATGCACACACACCCATGCAAGAACACCATAATGAGGCACACGCAGAAACCAGAATCATCATAGAGCATGTGTTTGGGATACTGAAATCGCAGTTCCATTGCTTGGACATATCTGGTGGAGCCTTACAGTACTCTCCAGGCATGTGTGCCCACATCTTCATAGTATGTGCCATGCTACACAATATGATCTTGCAGAAACAGCTGCAGCAGGGACAGAATGGTGAAGGCCCTCACAGCCCACCACCATTGCCAAGGGCCCCACAGGCACAGAGGGACTCAGACCATGAACACCCTGTGCCAGCCCCAGTAGGCAGATGGAGGCATGCCCAGTATGCCCATGCTGTGGCAAAGAGGGAATGTATAGCACACACACTGATAGTGTAGGCACTTATGGACTGACACCCTTCTCCACCTGCACACACAGCAAACATGGATGGCACACACACACGACCACCTGTAAATTGTCATGTGTAGGTGGTCTACTGTGTGCATCCTACATAGGCAGCTCTCAACTATTGTACACACAACTGACATTGGCACAAGGTAAGTCAATACTTGAACAGTAAATTAAGCTATCAGCATGTGTCAATACTGTATATATAGGTTCATAGGTACATAGGTAGGTACATGCCTAACTGCCCGAGGCCATTCATAAGCATAGGCAAAATGTGTCTGCTGTTGCCACCCCATTGATTAACTAACTGTCCCTCTGTGGAGCAGAGCCAATTTTGGGTTCCCTGGGGTGTATCCACTGTTCCCCACCCACTCTGCAAGGATTCCCTGGAGTGTTAGTGAGGGGCTCTGCTTAATGTAATCAGGGATGTAGTTCCAAATCATGGGGAAACCCATGACAGGATACTGTCACTCCAGCATCTTCCAGTTATGGTTGTGGCAAGGTGTAGCTCATTACAGTGTGTGGCTCACTGTGATGTGGATTCCCATAGGTGGAGCATATCCATTAAGCCTGACTTGGACACGGCTTTGCTGGGCAGCAAATATCATTTCTGAATAAACGAGATGCCACTGAGTAATTCAAGAGTTTATGCAGTCTAGTAGCATAGGACACATGTCTGAGGGCATTATCCCTCTATGCGAGGTACATTCATGGCCCTTCCAGCTGTCAGATGTGTCTTCTGAGGTAAATCCAAAATGGGTTATCATACTCGATGATGAGATTGATGACCGATGAGTAAAGGGGCACAATAACCAAAGTCTGTTTAGATGCGAACCCTTAAGTAATCAGATGGCCTACATAGACAGATGTCTTAACTACTTTGCAGATATGACTGTCAAAGGAGAGATCACTATGTAATGTAGTCCCCACATACCCATTACATCGTCTGAATTATAGTGTCTGCCACTCATGTGCTAATATGTGTGTGTGTAGTTTCCCAAAATGGAATGGCCATGCAGTATGTGGCCTTTAGCTGAAGGCCATCACAATGACACTCTGTGTTGGTCTCTGTGAGGCCCCTTGAAGGACGTCTGTGACAGCTGGACTGTCAGTTGTGGCTCCCAGTCTGCAGTAATCGCCAAACACGGCCAGCTGTAGTCCACCTGTGTTAGCCTGTACCTCTGAGAAGTATATGGCAAACAGTAGGGGTCTCAGGACTGAGTCCTGTGGGACACCAGTTGTGACTGCTCAAGAGTTAGACCTGGAGGCTGCTAGGCTTACCATGTGGGTTGTGTGTGTAAGCCTGTTGCCAAACCAACCTGTGATGTATGGCTCTATGTACTGGCTGGTGAGTGTAGAAATAATACCTGAGTGGGGAATGGTGTCAAAACCCTTGTTGAGGTCCAGGTAGTATGTGTGAACTACCACACCCCACAACTAAAGTCTAGGTGACTGTAAGATGTCAAACTGATTCAGTAGCCATGATCTGCACTCAATCAAGCTGACCTGGGTTGGGTCAAGTGTCAGGAGGTTACCATTGTCTATGTTAATGAGTGCCATGAGGATGCGCTCCATAGCCGTGCAGATCAGGCTACTCAGGCTTATGGGGTGGTAGTTACCATGGTCAGTTGTGTCACCACCTTGGTGGAGTGGAATAGCTGTTGCCATGTGCCAGTGAATGGCCATGTAGCCTGTGCAGAGGCTGATGTTGAATTGTTATATTAGGCGGGGGGTCACTTTGTCTTGTAGTGTCTGCAGGATGCAGTCTGGGACACCATCTGCCTCCATTGATGCTCTGTTATGCCATTTGAAAGGGCCATTACCACCTGTATGTCTCAGATGTCTGGGATACTGTACATTTTGGGTATTGTTGTGGGCCCAGTAGGGGGTGAAGCTTGCTCTGAATGTATCATCAAGTGTGTTGGTGATATCAGTAAGGTCAGTATATTCAGTGCAATATTGCACCAGCACAGTGCAAATCTGTGTGTTACTGCTTACATCCTTGACATAGCCAAAGAAGTCTTTGTGGTCATATTCTGAATCCATGCCTATTTACCTGTGGATGTCAGCTTTGGATGATTACATGAGTAACATAAGTATCTTGCTAATACTGGTCACGGACGTCTGCATGTCTTGGGATTTGCTGTTGTTCTGGACTACTGCCCTACTTCTGTTGTTTAGCCTGTATAATGCAGGGGTTCAGCAGACTGGTGTCCTTGTGTAGGAGTAGCGAGTCCTGGTTTACCATTGATGGCATGACCCATACATCTTTGTAGGTGCTTATAGAGTGCATTCATAATTCTGTCTGTATCTTGAGCAGTGTCATCCCTGAGCGTGGGGGCTATGAACCCTCCCATCTCTGTCATTAGTACTGTGAATTTAGCTGTAGGAAAGGTATTCACTGTGTGTTCCTTGGGTGGGGGAGATGGTTGGAAGTGGAAATCATCAGTGAATAGTCCATGGTCAGATCTAAACAGTTACCTGTTTACCTCTGCTGTAGTGCACCTGTTGCACATGTCAGTGATTACCACTTCTAGTATGTTTTCACCTCTCGTTAGTCCATCTACCGACTGATACAGGCCATATGAGGTGATAAATCCCAGGAAGTGCTGGGCCTGGAAGTGAATACTCGAGTAGGTTATCCAGTTAAGTGTAGGGTAGCTGACATTGACCAATAACAGGGTGTCTGGTAGGACTGTCATGTTTACCACTGTCTCCAGATAGTTGTAGTGGTGATCCTGGGTCATGGAGGGTTATCTGTAGCAGCTCACAGTTTGCATTGCAGTCGTAGCTGATGTTAGCTGCACATGGATGATCACAGAGGTATCATGCTTCCCCACTAACTTGGAGGTGTAGGTATCCTTGATGAATATGGATACACCCCCTCCATATCTGTGCCAGTCCATGTTCAGTGGCTGAAATGTGTGTTATGGGTTGTAGTCTGATAGTGCTGGTGTGCTCACAGGAGCCTTATACAGGTCCCAGTCACAGAACAGTTGTAGATGTTGTCCATACTGAGGGGTGCTGTGAGTGCCTGCATGTTGTGAGTACTACCCCTGGTGGTGAGTAGCCTAACCCTCATTCGTTCCGCTATTGTGCAGTTCATGGAGGAGAGATTCACATCTGAGACCTGCCTAAAAACGACACCATATATAGAGAGAGAGGGGGAGAGAGAGAGATATATGTCGATATATGGGGATATACGTATATATGTAGATATATAGATAGGTTAACAACATCTACATAACCATGGAGATACATATAAAAGGGATACCTACCAAATATCGAATGCTTGACATACTGACGCACATAATCACGAGGCTTAAAGACCGAAACACCACAGTACCGAAACACCAGAAGCACGAGGTTTAAAATCCCGATGTTAAGGGACATTTAGTTAGTGCTTCTGGTGTTGCAGTTCAGTTAGGTTACTGTGTGTAAGTGTGTTTCTGAGGGCTGTAGTGTGTGTAAGTGTGTGTTCAAAGAGTGGTGTGTGTTCCTGGGGGACTGTAATGTGTGGGTGTGGGTTTGCTTTGTGCGTCTGTTTGTGCAATCTTGGAGGTAGAATATTAAAGTTGGAGGTGTGGGGGGCACAGCCACCCACATGGGGGGTGTAGGTGGGCTTGTCTTC
Source organism: Protopterus annectens (assembly GCF_019279795.1). NCBI lineage: Eukaryota > Metazoa > Chordata > Ceratodontiformes > Protopteridae > Protopterus > Protopterus annectens. The sequence continues at coordinate 1,115,400,179 of NC_056725.1, forward strand.
CTGCTCATATGTAGGGTAGGATGGTTTGTTTGGATGTGGTGGGTAGCAGTGTGTCTGCATGTGTGTGTGTGTGTGTGTGTGTGTGTGTGTGTGTGTGTGTGTGTGTGTGTGTGTGCGTGTGTGTGTGTTCCATGTTTGTGTTACTTTCGCGAGTTTGACTGTCGCTGTTGGTAATATGGGGTATGGGAGTCTGGGCCCGGTATTGTGGGCGTCGGAATTGTGTACGTTCAGGATTCCTTAGGTATCCCATATACAGCGGTTGAAGTGTTCATCTATGAATATAACATGGACCATAGCAATCACACATTCTGCCACGACCAAACTTTATGAACAAAGGATATGGAGAGTATATACCTATACACTATTACAAATATGTGCTATGGACATGAGACAAAGATAGGGTTACCACCTGTCCCAAGTTGCGAGGGACAGTCTCTCTTTGGGCGGTTGTGTCATGACCAAAAATATTAAAAATGGCAAATGTCCTGAGATTGTAGGACATAATTATGTCCCATATGTAATGTAATAGTTGCATAAAATAGTTATTTCTGTATCTAAAATACCTACATGTTACAAGAAACAGGATAAACAACTAAACTGCTACAAGAATAAGCTTATATTTAGGCAAAAAAGGAAAGTTCTATCCTTTGTACTGACCGTGTGTTTGCGTCAGCCTGTAAAATCTGATGTGTGTCCCGAAAATATCCCACTATGGCCATTTGAAAAGTTGGCAACCCTAACCAAAGAGGGTCAGTCACCAACACAACTCCAATGACTGCAAAATACTTATGACAGAAATACACAGCCAGCTTTCATGTAGCAATACTTTATTACATTCCAATGTATTGCCAAAAGGATTCAAGGACTAACATCACCTGCATGCTATACAGGAACCAATTAACAGTGCCTTGATGAATCAGCCTGCAATTACCATAGTATTAGTCCACTAAAGGATAGGTGTTCAAATAGGGAAGGAACCCTCACACACATATTGATTATGTATAAAAGCAGTTCCTACACACCTGCATCTGCTATGTACACCCACCAACATCTCCCCCACACCCAAACCAATTGCAATACAAACCGTAATAACATCACAAATCATTCACTCACTGTATGACATCTGCAGAAGCCTTAACATACCTTGTCAGAGACACACTAACATGGCCCTATATGAAATAGTTGCTGTTATAAAATGAAACAGCTGCTGATGTTACAGGGTTTGTTTGCTCTAATCCCATTTCAGAGGGTTGTGTGTACACCAGGAAGTGTTACCAATTACTGATTAACAGCACAGAATGGTACACATACACCAAACCAAAGATGTCTGGTGAGCACACTGTAAACCACCTAACTTTCATGCATAGCCATACAGCCTTGAGCTGCCCAAACATCCTTGCCAGACTGAAACATCTGCAGAAGTATCAGGTACAAACAAACCCTGCATAAGTAGCAATGTTCTGAAATATTACAGCTGTACTCACATGTAGAATAACATCTTCTAGCCATTACACACAATCCATGGGAGTCATGAAGCTAATATATCTCTGTCTGTCTCCATATAGCTGTTGAAATACATCACAAACAAAACATCCAGGCTGTCTTCCTCGAAAGTAAGGCAAAGGGACAACGCCCAAGTGAAGTACTCAATTATACACCACTGTTGCCATGGTATTGGCTAATGGAGTAGCTGCGCAGCTGATATGCGTCTAATTAACTACTTTGGAACACCAATTGGTGGTCAGGATAGCACATGTTACCGATATTTAACTATAAAAGGATGGCTTATCAAACATTCAAAACATCTGTATATACCAGCAGAACATTACAAAGAAAATTGAAACACAAACTGAAAAGGCTTGAAATAACAGTCAACGACACCTCGGGTTACTAATAAGGTATGTAGAACACTCAGAATGTCTGTGTATGTAGTTCCTGTTCTGTAATAATTAAAGTGTGTGCAATGCATATAGTGGAAACAGTTATCTTGTAGTGATAAATTGTTGAGCATAGTAACGCTTGTAGTATTTATGTGTGTACTGCTGTAGGTCACAAGGCAAACACTGCATAAACCACAAGGGATGCTATATAAAGGCTTTGAACTCAACAATTCCTCACCAGCCGCTGTCAGTGGCAGGGGTGGTCCAACAAGTATGTGCTATAACAGAGGATAGTATATGTTGATATATTGTAACAGTAGGCATATGTATGGGTGTATTACTGAGAATAACATGTCGAAGGTTGGTCTACTATGCAATTATGATTTGCATTGTGGGATATTGTTCCAATAACTGTGTAATGTATAGTATTGTAGGCAGATATGTATTACATTTTACATAGCATTACTGTTATGTTATGCAAACATTAGTTATGTCTATTGGCATTTACAATACACAATAACAGGATACATATGACTTGTAGTCACCCGACAGTTTATCAGCATGATAGCAAAGTAAAATGGAAGAGCTAGTTAACAATCCATGCACATAAGACATGTAATAAGTTCAAAGGTAGGTACTAGGCTGTCTGCCCAAGGGTATTTATAAGCCTAGCTAGAGTGTGTTGGCTTCCGCCACCCCCTTAGGTTAGTTCCCTGTGCCTCTGTCCAGCAGAGCCACTGCAGTGATCCCCGGGGTACATGTCTGTCTCCCATCCACCCATCAAGGTTTCTCTTGAAGAGTGCTAGTGAGGGGCCCTGCCTGATGTACATTGGAATCATGTTCCAAAGCTTGGGGAGTCTCCATGTCAGGAATCTATCCTTCCAGCATGCCCTACTTATCATTGTGGTTAGGCGTATATTCCTAGAGCATGTGGCTCTCAGAGGCTTTTGTTTAGGTGGAGCATATCCAGCAATACTGGGTTGGACATGGGCCTTGTATGTCAGGCAGAGATCACCTGTGAGTATGCGGTATGCAACCGAGTACAGCTGGAGTTTCTTTAGTTGGGCTGCATAGGTCATCTGTTTGAGGTCAGTAATCCTCTAGGTGTGGTACTGTTGTGGCCTTTCAAGCTGTTGCAGTTGTCTTGTAAGGTACATCCCAAATGGAGTGTTGTATCCTTTAATGGGTCTAATAAGTCATGAGTAGAGAGGCACAATGGCCTCCTTTGTTCTGGATGTGAATCCATTTGAGATTAGGGCAGCCACGTAGAAGGATATTCTAACCACCTTGGCATTATGGTTATCCAAGGAGAGATTGCTATCTACTTGGGTTCCCAGATCCCTTATTACCTTTTCTGTATGTAGGGTACTAGCACCTATGTGGTAGTCCGCAGGTAATTAGTTTTATCCAAATGGGATGACTACGCACTTTTTGGCATTCAGCTTGAGGCCATGATATTGACACCAGGTATGTGTCTCAGTGTGACCCTTCTGAAGGGTGTCTGTATCAGCTGGAGAAACAATTATGGCCCCTAGTTTGCAGTCGTCTGCAAACCTTTTCAGCCAAAGTCCTCCTGAGCTTGCCTGTACCTCAGAGAAGTATATACCGAACATGAGGGATCCTAGGACTGAGTCCTGGGGGATGCCACTTGTAACTGGTTTACAGTCAGACCTAGGGTATGCAACTCCTACTGTGTGGGTTCTGTCCGTGAGCCACTTTGCAAACCATCTCATGACATAGGGGTTAATGTTCAGGTGGATGGGTATGTCGATAATACCAGAATGGGGAATGGTGTTGAAAGCCTTTGAGAGATCAAGGTAGGCTGAGTGGACCTCCTTACCCTCATTTAATGCCTTGGTAACTGTCTCAAAGAAGTCCACCAGGTTTAGGAGGCATGGTCTGCCCGTAACAAAGCCAAACTGGGAGGGGTCAAAGGTTTGGAGGTACCCAATGTCTCTATGAATGAGATCCATGATGATGTGCCCCATAGCATTGCAGACCAGGCTAGTCAGGCTTATAGGGCAATAGGTCCTGTGGTCCATTGTGGTGCCACCTTTGTGGAGTGAGGTAACTGTTGCTGTGTGCCATTCGGGGGCACAAAGCTTGATGCGAGGTTATTATTGAACATGGTGTGTAAGTGGGGAGCCAGTTCGCTCTGAAGTTCATGTAAAACACAGCATGGGATGTTGCCCAGTCCCATGGATGCTGTGATATTGGCTTTAGAGAGTGCAGCTTTTACCTGTGTAGTTGTGATTACAGGTACTCTGCATTCTTCCTGTATAGATATGGGCCCTTTAGGGGGTGAAGGTAGCACTGATCCTATCTGCCAGGATGTTGGCAATATCAGTTGGTTCTGTAATGTTCGTGCCTTTGTGCTGTAACTCAGAGCAAATCTGGGAGTTGGCGTTGAGATATTTGACATAGCTATAGAATGCTTTGTGGTTGTCCTTGGAATTAGTGGCAGTTTTTTTTCTGTAGCTAGCTTTGGAGGGTGTTATAAGGGATCTCAGCTTCTTACTGAGGCTGACCAGGGAACTCCTCCACTCATGTAATTGTACTCTCTTTTGCAACAGTTTCTTCCTTCTGTTGTACAGTGTGTTTATGGCAGAGGACCACCAGATTGGCTTCCTTATTTTTGAGGATAGCGTCTTGGTTCTGTTTGGGATAGCATGATCCATGCACTCGTGTAAGTGCTTATAGAGTGCATTTGTGTAGGATTCAGCAGTTGTAACTATATTGTCCATCTGCATGGGTGTCATGAAGTTCACCACTTCTATATTAAGAAGCATGAAGTTGGCTTTGTAGAAATATTATACTGTGGTTTCGTTAATGGGGAGTGGGGGAGGGATGTGGATATCAAGGGTGTTGAGCTTATGGTCAGATCGGACCAACAAGGAGTTGACTTCTGGTGTGGAACACCGGTCACTCATGTTGGTAATGCCTAGATCTAAGATATTGTTGCCCCTGGTGGGGGTGTGGATAAGTTGATCCAGGGCACTGGAGTTTATGAATTCCAGAAAGCATTGAGCTAATGAGTTGGTACACAAGTAGTTTTCCCAGTTAATGGTGGGGTAGGTGAAGTCGCCCATTAGTAGGGTGTTTGGTTGAACCCTAATAGATTCCAGTACATCAAGAAAAGAGGAGTGGGAATATTGGGGCATGGTGGGGGATCTGTAGCAAGCTACAATTTGTATTGCAGTTTAGCCCAGATGAAGTTGCACTTGGATAACCACGGATGCATTGTGCTAAGCAACTAGCCTGGAGGGGTGGATATCCTTAATGAATATGGACACACCTATGCCTTGGGTGTTTTGGTCCAGGTTACATGGCCGAAAAGTGTGGTATGAGTTATAGCCTGGTAGTGCAGGGGTGCTCTCTGGAGCCTTGAACCAGGTCTCAGTCACTGCACAGATATCAATGTTTTCCATTACAAGGAGTGCCTAGAGTGAGTGCCTTTTGAGATTTATACTTCCAGCATTGAGTAGCATTACCCACAGTTTGTGCTTGCCTGTTCCTGTTATGGTGGTGAATATGTTATTTGAACCTTGCCTAAAGAAGGCACTATAGGGGCAGCAAGAGCCTTAGCCAGTATCCAGAACCCCAGGGGTGACAGGTGCAGGCCATCTGTGGCAAAGCATCGCGGCCTGTCGACCATGTCATCCCAAGCAGACAGACACTGGGTCCCCTTAGAATGGCACCATAAGCATAGCCAATTGTTGAAGTCAATCATTTTGTCCTCATATTGCAGTATCATTCTGGGTGATGGCAGAATGCTACTCAGGGCTAAGGTCATACCTGTCTGGGCTACAAGATTGAAGAGCTCTTCCATGTCTCTTTTCATGTAGTCCAGGGATTGTTGTCTCAGGTCATTCACACCAACATGGACAATGACAGGGTCATATTTGTACTTGTTGTGGAGTGACCTGAGTGCGTGGGTTATGTGGCGGATCTTGGTACCCGACAGGCAGCTGACAGTAACCTTCTCCTTGTTTAGCCCGGTGAGTGGGACATCAGTGTGCCTGACTAAAGAGTCACCTATGACTAGTGTGTTGGGTACGTTGATTTGATTTATTGGCTGTGGTTGAGTGGCACACTGAGTCTGTGAGCTATGTGCCATTGGGGTTGTGTTGTGGGGATGGAGGCTGCTTGTGTTTAAACTTTGGAGGTCTCTGTTGCTTAGACAGATTATTATTGAGAGCCTCCATGAATATATTTGTGTTACTATGTGTGGATTATGGTGGTGTAGATTTAGTGAGACTATGTGATGAGTGTGGTGTGGTGCAAATGTTTATCTTCTCCACATGACTGTCAGGTTCATTCTTGGTTGGAGAGAGCTTTACCTCCAGTTTGGCTAGATAAGTGCATCTCTCACAGGTTGTAGTGTTGGGTGGTAGGCGGAGAGGGTTGTCCGTGTACATGAGACAATTTCTACATTGCCGCAAGATGCCCAGATTCTTCAGATAGACAGGAGAAAACACTGGGAGCTGACCCTTGGACATGCCTGAATATAAAACTATTTTCCCCTAGATAAGTGAAGAAAGTGAGTACAAGAGCTGTTTTACTCTAAGCAAGTGAGAAAAGTAAGCACAAAAACTGTTTACCTCTAGGTAATGAGGAAGACTGAGTGCTATAGTAATTAGTAGCTTACATAGTGCTTACAAGTTCTGAACAAGTGCTGAGCATAAATAAGCAATCCAGATAGGGTCTTGGATAACATAAACACACTAACATGTACACAAGCATATATCCATGTACACTACAGAGCCCCTGTAACCACAACTATGCAGGTACAAGCTGCACTCAGGCTGCATGAGACCTGTCCACATCCCAGGTTGTATCATACACATATGGCAAAACAAGTTGCTCTCCACATACACATCATGTAAAACATAGATTCATGTCAGGCTGTGTACACAATGAATGGTGCACACCAACAGGTATCACAACCAACAAAGGGGGAGACACCACTGATAATGGAAAGTACTGCACTACTACCCTGCTGAGTCTGGTCTGAAAGGCCATGAACCTTGATCAACTTATTTGATGTCAGCAGTACAGATGTAGATGACAGTAAGGTTGATTTCACACTGCATATCAGAACCTTGCCAGGTCATAGGACATCATCACCCATACTGTGTTCCACCTACAGTCAGTATACTAGATGTACATTCCTATGTCACAGGAGTGTTTTGCAATGGGACTGCTGGCAGAACCAACACTACAGAAGGTGTCTGAATAATACATGCACTGCACATCACACCAGTGCCAGCTACAGTAAGAACAGGTTAATTCATTGTACTCCCTCTCATTGTAGTCTATACCACACAGACTAACAGAAGGCATCTGCCTATTGAAGTATGCAAATGACTATGACCTAGGAGCAATAGCTGACTCAGAGTGTTGTGGACAACATACAGAAGGGGCTTTGTGGATGAGGTGTGTGACATATGGGCACAATCTGACAGCTACATATTGCATTGTCACCCCTATGTTAATAACCCTGTACCCATGAACTACCACCTAGGCAGCAGTCAACATAATGGACACTGTGTGTAAGGGATGCAGCTGGGCAGTTGTCTTTCCTGTGATAGTTACATCACCACACCTGTCAGGTAGTCATATGTGGCAACCCTAATCATGACAGGGTGCCATCCATGAATATAGAGATCATTGTTCAGCCATACTCAACACACAAGTGACTTATATCAGATCACATATTTCCTTTAAGGGGTATTGGCCATGTTCAGATGGCCTACATCAGCCACCCCAATCCCCATCTCCACTATGTAGCATGATGTCTACCCTGAATAAAGCCATGTCCAACCCAGTGATGTTGGACATGCTACACGTACACATCCTGATCTCAAACACATACTTCATGGACATCCACCTTCCCAGTACTAGGATCACCACACGCTGGACAGAACTTTGTCCCATAAACTTTACATACTCCTGCCATATTATGCATTCCTGTCCATCAAAGCTGCACATTGCCCCCCTCTCAGACATGGTGTGATGACCGCATGGTAAATGTATCATTAACCCTGTGGATCAATTATGTGGCACTGCTTCACCTGGCCCCAGAAACCCACCTGTCAGCTACAGCTAGGTAACCTTTCATCCTAGATTCATACATAGTCCAGGGCATATAGCCTACTAGTTGACTTTGACTGTCCATGCTATAGTTGATATCCATCCCTGCAAATACCATCTGGCTAGCCACTGTCCCACGAGTATCACATGTGCAACACAGGTGGTACATGGCATGATGTTGAACTGCTGTACAGTGCTGTTTAGATGTATATGGCAAAACAAATACATGTAAAACCTTCCGTGAGCAAGTCTGCAGGATCACAGGTCATGTAAGTTAAGGCAGTGTAAGTCTTTATATGTGACATATACACAGCATCAAGGTAGACTGTATTAATGTGGACACATCCAGCCATGTGCTTATAGGTAAGAACACCAGTACATGCAAACAGACATGCCCACATCAAGACAGCATCCACATGGAGTATGAGCAATGTAATCAGGTGACACACACACATACACATATATGGTGATAATATCCAATCATTGAGTGTCAAATGTGTGTGACACAAACATGTCAGTGGTGTCAGTGTCATGTAGATTTGCAAAGACAACAATTTAATTGTAATAAATGTAATACACATGTATGTTCAGCTGTAGCTCTGTACGTCTCTGTGAGTTACTGTGACCTGTCTCCATCATTATGTCTTCTAGGTATGCCGCGTGCAAGGCTACCACCTTATACCCGCCTGGAGAATGAGGCCCTCATCCCATACCTACATGACAATCATGATGTCCTGTTCAGCCACGTGCCACAGGATGCACAGCAGTGGGATGCCCTGTGGCAGGAACTTTGCAGGAAGGTTAATGAGGTGGGTGGCCACAACAGCACGTACCAGCAGATATGCAGACACTGTACAGACCACATTAGACAGCTGAAACTGCGTAAGAATGCAATCGCCAGGGAACAAGGAGCAACAGGTGGTGGGCCACCAACCCAGCCCCCACTCACACGTACTGAGGAGCTACTGGCCAACCTGGGGACACCTGCAAAACAACATCCACAAGCCTTAGCTGATATCATGGAGGTGGGTGTCTTTCAACCACTGAGCCTGGAGTTGACTGTTAAGTCACTACTGCACCTATAACAACTATATTCCATATAGTTACATGTGTCACTGTACAATATGTAATGCAACATCATATGCAAGGCATGTATACACACATGCCGCATATTATAGTATGCTACTCTGTGTATGCACACATGTACATACTACATAGTATAGTCTATTGTACTGGAGTATGTGTTAACATGCACATTGCATCCTGTAGCTATCATACAGGCGTGGATAATGATCATACTGCTGTGTTACTCCTATTTAGGTACCTCTGGCATTCTGCTGCGACAGCAGCCCATTGCAGGTGAGACTGTTATTAAGTATTAGGCATGTTAATGCACAGCTCTATCTGCCATGTGTCCATTTACCACATGTACACATAATGTATGGTCCTGTCACAATATACAGGTCGGACCTGCAATGCATCACAATGGCTACCCATGTGCAATACTTGCAAACTATGTGAAACACTGACATGAAACCTCACAAACTGTCATTGCCAGATGTGTGGACAGCTGTACATACAATGGTGGAGGTGCTGTTCACTGTAGGGGCATGCACTACAGATCAGAACTACACATGTGGGGAATACAAACAGTACTACATGCTGAGCTGGAGTATGGCCAGCCCACAGGATTCACTGGTGTGGATCATATCCCTGCTATGAATGTCACACAATGTGATGTGCTATCTGACATGTCCATGACATCTAGTGGGCTGGCTGCAACACTGCCTAACTATCCTGAAAAACATATCCCACATTCCAAACATACCACCCTTTGTCTGCATAACCCTGTTGTCAGTGGAGCATATGACATCTATGGGTGTATGTCATATGGGACAACACAGACATATGAAATAGACACCCTTCACAATCATTTTATCCAACACATGTACACACATTGCATGGAGGATGGCTAGAGACATGAAGCAACACACACAGTAGACGTGATGTGCTTGTGTGTATACCCTGTCGTACATTGGCTCCACATGGTCCAACTATGGCCTTTGTGTAATGGTTATATTGCAGATGTGGAACACTAGACATCCTATGGGCCTGTGCACATCTTGTGTAGGTGTGACATCAATCCACAACATAAGATGTGTTGAACATCTTGAGTGTGTCATGACATAACAGCAGTCACCTGTACAGTATCCACATCAGCCCACAGATACAGTACATTCCCCTTGCTGGTGTCAGACATCAATGTCATCCTTGCTCCTCATGTGTGTGTGTGTGTGTGTGTGTGTGTGTGTGTGTGTGTGTGTGTGTGTGTGTGTGTGTGTGTGTGTGTGTGTGTGTGTGTGTGTGTGTGCATGTGTGCATGTGTGCATGTGTGTGTGGTACACAGATGTCATGTGGGAGATAGTGTACGGAGCTTGCCATGTCTGGCCATAGTTGACAAGCAGCAGAAATATGGTTGCAGATGTGCAGGGGTATCATCCGTATACCCTTCAGTGACCTGTGTCACACATTCCACATCATGGTTTAATGTGTATACACCTCAGTGATGTGGGTCACATTCCACAGTATATATGTATTGTATCTGAACACAGTCATGGCTATGAACTGTGTCTGTAACTCACACTGTATAGCAATAGAGATGTCTCATGATTCCCTGCAATGGCCATGCACATCAGCTAAATGTGCAGTATATCTGTAGGACAGACAGACAACACTGCATTGGGACACCATTACCCCACTGTATATTTGACAGGACACCATTGTGTTAAACATGGATGCATGTCATTGCACACGTCAGCAGATCACATGTCATACTACAATGAATGTCAAGGTCATATGCCACACATCAGGCAGGTGTACTGTTAACCTGTGCTGGTCTACATGGTGTAACACAGGGATGTATGCTAACTACTACTATGATTGTGTAATTTGCATGCCTTCTACTATGACACATGCATGCTATTGTGTGCAACCCAGGGATGTATGATAACTACCACTATTATTGTCTGAGCTGCATGCCATCTGCCATATCACATGCATGTTGCATGCCTTCTGTCATATCACATGCATGTTGGGTGCCATAGCGTGTGTCTGTGTGTGTGTCTGTGTCTATTGTATAGATTGTAATGTACAGTTCTTGTCTGCCCCTCACAGGTGATGTAGGTGCGTTCCCCTCCTGCTGTCCATCTGATGTTAGTGTCCCCACAGACTTTAGCAGTGATGATGAACGTATGGTTGAGGCACAGGCAGGGTTGTCAGGTGCTGAATCGGTGCCATTGGTTGCCATTCCACCTATATCCCCCTCATTCCCGCACACAGTTCTCATGCCTACACATACCCCATTACCAATGGCCATAGAGGAAGGACAGTTGGTGTGTGGTAGCTTGGAACAGGAAAGTGTGGGGGCTATGGAAGGTGTGCCTGCACACCATGGTGTCAACCAACTGACTGGTGATGCCCCACATAGGCACGTGGACAGTGCTGCTCATAGGAGGACCTCAGCCCAACATGCCCCTGCAAGACAGAGTGCAGCAGCTGGTGTCACCAGATGCATGTTTCAGGCTGTAATGGAGGCACAGGCATGTGCTGAATGGCAGAATAGAGAAGATCAGAGGCTTCAGAGGGCTGCTGTCCATTCTTTAAACAACAACATCCAGGCAATGGAAAATGCTCAACAGCAGATTGCTGAAGCTTTGGATAGACGATTGGGTGACATGGTTGGAGTCCTTGACCGTGGCATGACTATCCACGAGTGTGAGCTTTCTGTGTTGGAACATCTGGTAGGAGTGAGGCATCGGGCACGTGGACATAGGCCTGCTACATCACCTGTTTCAGGTCTCCGTGAATGAGCTACCTTACATGCCCGCTCCTATAGTGGCAGTAGCAGCAGCAGTGCAGCTGGTGCTGTGCTGTCCACACCATGACACAGCAAGCCATGTGCACATGGCCCTGGATGGTCCCAACAGGGACACTGTTCAAGTGGACATGTGTCATCAGACAGTACCCAATCTGTACCTCTGCCTTGTAGTGCCCGTGCAACCCCTGGCAGGCACAGGTCACGTGGCCATGGCACGACACCGTGAACTGTTAAACCTGACCTGTACAGTCTGCAGCTGTCAATAATACCCCTGTGTAGGCCAGACACTTGCCAGAACTGTGTGCATACATACACGCTCACACTGGAAACATATGTAGGGCACCGCAACACACACATGCATAACATCCACACACGCCCAATTAGATCAAAGGCCCTAACCCTAACACACATCATGTCATCCAATGGTGCAGCCTAGGCCTCTGACAAACATTATCACCGTGAGCATATGATGATGCCTGTGCCACATCCCTGTCATCCACACCATCGTTGTAGGGACATGCTCATATGGTCTGATGCACAGGGTGAACAGACTAGGAAGATAAGTGTAGATTACAATTGTTGTGTACTGTTGACAGACAGCAGACATACCATGTAGTACAGGTGTACACTGCATTTCATACTGTTAACAGTATGTGTCTTGTGTAATAACAGTAACTGCTTGCTGGTCATGATGTTCTGCTTTCCTCCTTCAGGTCTAATTGCATGTGTCGGTGGATGTCAGTGTTTGCAGTTAGTGTCCCATATGTAAATGTGGACTACTCACAGGTATGTATGAAAATACCAGCATGCACCTTGTAGCTTCCACATCACAGTTAGAATGTCCCACGTTCCAAACACATCTACTGATTCAAGAGCATGATAGCTGTGTATTAAGCTACTGTGGCTACAGATGTGAAATCCATACTGGGTGACATCACAGGTAAAGTTACATGGAGTGGTGAGGTAAGAGAGCGGTATAGCTGATGACAAGGGTAGAGGCCAGTGGGAAGTGTGATGTCCCATTGGGAAGCAGTAATACACGTTCCCATGACAGGATGTGAACACACAACTGCACCCACACACTCAGGTATCGACACACATGTATTCAGTGACACAGTAACACACCCACACACTCACAGATTCACCGACACAGAAACACACACACACAGTTGCTAGTGTTGAGGTGAGGATCCCTGCCTATGTGCAAATCATCATTACAGTACTGTGCACCTACATGATGTGCCACAGAGAATACACATGTACAGGTAGTCAGTATGGCCTAAGATCGGGGATATCAACACGGATACTAGATTGCATCGCCTGGATGGGGGGAGGGGTCTTATCAGTTCACTATGGTAACATACATCCTCACTCCAGGGGATCAGACAGCCATACATACACACACACACACACACACACACACACACACACACACACACACACACACACACACACACACACACACACTGTGGCATTCACTATTGAATACACCTATGTCACTCACATACAGATACCTCACACGTGTGAAATACACACCCCTGCCTATGTCCTGCTTTTTGCATTGCAGTCTGTACAGATGTCTACAACAGTGAACAGGAGAGTGAGTAACAATTGAGATGTATTCCCCACCATACGTGACATATATGGACACACACGCAACCACACATTCCAGTACTGTGAATCAAACACCTGCCTATCTCATGATATGTATGACAGACTTACAGCAGTATTGCACATGTTACAAAGTGTACTGACGCTTCTTTTGGCAACTGTGCTGATATATGCACACGGGGGGTCTTAACTGTTGCAGGTGTCAAGTGATTTACCTTTGGTGTCACCCTGACCCCTGTCTATGTTGTGTGTGTTGCCCTTCAATTAACAAAACCATTTCTTAGTGGCTACACAGGTTATTGCAGGACCACTTGTGACACACCTGTGAGCTGTCCTCAGCAAACATCCATCTGCAAAGATGCCCCGCCACTTAGTTATATCCACACATCTGTCCATACCTGAGGTACATCTTTCTGTACTTTCAGCATATCACCAAATACAGTTGGCAATGTTGAGGCTGCATTGCAACTGCATGATGTACTGACCTGCATACATCAGCAACTGCACACGCATGGTATCTGAACACACACCACTACATGTACATGTGTGTAGGTCCTACAATCCTGTCATTTGGGATTGTTTGTAGGCATTGCAATTGGCAAACATGTGTAATGACATACATGACACATGGACTGTTGTATGATATGATAGGTGTAATGGGTGACCAGTACAGAGGGATTGTTACCTCTGTCAACACTGATATCACACCTTATGTACTGTTAGCATTCAGCAGCCATGGACCTACATTCCATGTGCATGTGTGTAATGGTTGCAGCCACCTGTCTGCACAAAGGACAACAACAGCTTTGCTATTTACATATATGTTGTATGTGTGTGGCATGCATATATCCAGGGCAGGTACATGTATGTCATATCCAAACATGAGGGTGTTTACTGGTGTACAGCAACAGTCATCTGTTATTGCTGTAAATAACCGAGGGCCCCTGGTATGTGTACAGCTGATCCAGTTACAGACAGTGGTATCATTGCATTGCATAACACATGATGCAACTGTGTCCGTACATGGGTACTCTGCACAGTTAATGTAGAGCTTGGTACAGTCCACTGGTCAAGGGTCACATGGTAGTGTACTATTATATGTCCTACCACATGTATGGATGTGTGTTGGTCCAAGGGCATGGTGGTGTCTGAGGGTTAAATCCTAAAATGCAGCTTTTGACACTGTCTCCTGCACCTGACTCATCTGTGATGCCTTTTGTGGGAGTATTGGTCAGTACATGTGAGTGGCTTTTATGTATGTGGGGACACCACCACCTGGAGTGGTCCATACCTGTGTTATGGCCCACATGTCTGGTTCTAAGGTCTATGGTGGTAGTGCAATTGTGCACTACAGAGCCTTTAGCCAGGTGTTCCTCGCTGCACAGATGTCAGTACTCCCCATTGTTGGAGTTACCGTGAGCAGGTGTGATTACGGATGCTACACATCTAGCACTGGTTAGCATAAGCATACAATGCAGTTGTCCTCTAAGTGTCAGGGTGCTATCCTGTGTTTAGGACATTTGCCTTGGAATGGCACTATATGGGTGAATGTGACTTGGGTATTATCCCCACTCCCTTGAATCATGGATGCATGTGATATGTGACAAAGGCTACATTTAGTCATGTCATCCCAGAATGACAAACACTGGACAACCTCATAATTACAGCAGGAAATTGGCTCATTGTGTTGGTGAAGTAGTTACCACTCCTAGCAAGACATCACTGCAAGTGCTAGTATTGGCTTGGTACAGAATGATACATCTAAGGTGATGGACAGCAGCAGACATTGTGTATAAGACCGGTGTCAGACATATGTAGTGCAGCATTCCTGCTAACAATGACAACTACTAACACCAGAGTCCATTACAATGTGTTCTTTACATCTAACTATAATAGCATGGCCACTGTGGCCTTCCGTGTTTAGAATCAGAGTGCATCCTAGACAGCCCTGTGCTACTAAGTGTATGAGTATGCCCAGTATAACCTTGTGTAGATGGACATTCCAAACAGCCCTGTGCTGCTAAGTGTGTGAGCATGCCCAGTGATACCTTGTGTCAGTTATGTGCCTCTATGTGTATGGGCATGGCCATTGTAACCCTGTATAGTGATAGTAGTTGTCCATTCCAGAGATGGGCATACTCCAAAACACACAGGTTCACAGGTATGTACATCTTAACTGCCAGCATGCCAGTTGTACACATTCCTAGAAGGTCATAATGACAGCCTTGAAATGTGTAGGCTGTGTGGTGCGACTCGTAACTATGTAGTATTGTAATAGTTATATGTAGATAGGGAGGTGTTCTGTTCCCACCATTGGCGTGTGTGCATTTTTGTGTGTGTTTGTCTCCATCTGCCTGAGGACTGAATAATGCTTACACCCCTGGGAGTGCTGTAATCCAGTAATCTCAGAAGCGCGTTCTGTAACTGCATAATGCTGTAGTGTGATAAAGTAGTTAGATCGGTGTTCTAATCCCAGACTTGCCGTGTGTGTGTGTGTTTGTCTCAGTCTGCTTGAGGACCGACTGCTCACACTCCATACAATTCGTATACCCACCTTTGGAAAGGCTGATAAATTCACCCACCTAGCAATACACTTCTGGGAGTGGTGTGACCCAATAATCTTGGTAGCGTGTTCTGTAACTGCGTAATGCTGTAGTATGATAAAGTAGTTAGGTCAGTATTCTAATCCCAGACTTGCCAAGTGTGTGTGTTTGTCTCCATTTGCCTGAGGACCAAATAATGCTTTTAGACTGCTCACACTCCATACAATTCCTATACCCACCTTTGGCAAGGCTGATGATAACACTCATCTAGAAATACACCTCTGGGAGTGCTGTGACCCAATAATCTTGGTATGGTGTTCTGTAACTGCATAATGCTGTAGTGTGATAAAGTAGTTAGGTCAGTGTTCTAATCCCAGACTTGCCAAGTGTGTGTGTGTGTGTGTGTGTGTGTGTGTGTGTGTGTGTGTGTGTGTGTGTGTGTGTGTGTGTGTGTGTGTTTGTCTCTGTCTGCCTGAGGACCGAATAATGCTTTTAGACTGCTCACACTCCATACAATTCCTATACCCACCTTTGGCAAGGCTGATGATGTCACCCACCTAGAAATACACCTCTGGGAGTGTTGTGACCCAGTAATTTCGGTAATGCATTCTGTAACTGCATAATGGTGTAGTGTGATAAAGTAGTTAGGTCGGTGTTCTAATCCCAGACTTACCAAGTGTGTATGTGTGTGTTTGTCTCCATCTGCCTGAGGACCAAGTAATGCTTTTAGACTGCTCGCACTCCATACAATTTCTACCTATCTTTGGCAAGGCTGATGATGTCACCCACCTAGAAATACACCTCTAGGAGTGCTGTGACCCACTAATCTCGGTAGCGCTTTCTGTAACTGCATAATGCTGTAGTGTGATAAAGTAGTTAGGTCGGTCTTCTAATCAGACTTGCCAACTGTGTGTGTGTGTTTGCCTGCGTGAGACGAGTATAGTGCTTTGTAGAGTATGCACTCTCTGTACAAATCACATGACCACCTTTGTCAATCCTGCTGTTGTCACCCACCTAGGTATACAGCTGTAGGTGTGTTGTAACCCAGTATTTTCCATAGCACATGCCCTAAAAGTGTATTGCTGCAGTGTGATACAGTAGGTAGGGGTTTGCGTACAGGACATGGCAAGTGTGTGTATTTGGCTGTCATAGCCTGTGTAGAGGTGGCTTTGAGTGTCTAATCACTGTACACATTGGGGAGCAGATTTTGTAGTTTTTCTATATGGTGTCTGTCTTATGACACATTGGCCACCTCACAAGGAGTAAAGCTGTCAGTCAACCATGGGACTGTGTTGGCAAGCCATACCCCTACATCTGGCAAAAGGCCTGGTGAACAAAGTATGCAGCTCTACTAGTACCCAGTATATGTCCTGCACCCATGTGCCATGCACAAACACACTTGCCTAGGATATCCCACTATGTTGCTAGTACCATACACATTGATGACAGATAGTAGGCATGGTGTGAATGCAGTGGGCTGCAGAGGACATGGCACCCTGTACAGCAGTACAATAGGCACATATTTACAGACATTGTGCCTTCACTATGTTCCCCACTGGATGCCTGCAACATATGTGGTGCCATCAAATGTGATCCACAGCGGCCATACAATGTCATACACATGTGCCCTGTATGGACCAATGCCACTGACACCAGGGAATAAATGTATCATACTATCAATGCAGGTGCAGGGTCGACCTGCTCACTATAAGCAGGTTTCGTCACACCAGGCCAGTATTGGCATATTGGGGATAACAGTCTGTGTACACAACATATGCCTGCCAAACCAGGTGCACCTTTACATGTCACTGTACAGTATTGTGGGACCTGCACATCCCAGGCAATTTCCATGTGAAGGACTATCAAACACAGACATGACATACATTGCAAAGTTAAGGCCATACACATTGGTAGCCAGGATGTCAGGGCAGAGCATGCAGTACCCATCTGTGTGGGACTTTGCAGACACTGCCCCACTGTACCGCACTGCACAACATTGTTGCGTGATGCGATGCCAAGGATTACCCCTCAACCAGCCTTGTACAGCCATCTTGCACAGCCAACCACTACACATCCATGAAGCAATGCATACATGCATGTCAGTACTGGCACCTTGTGTTTGTGTGTGGGTTATGATTCTCCCAACCACAGTTACTCCCAGTATAACCCTCACTGGGATACCAACAGATGTCAAACACTTTCACATACCCTATCCCATAGAACCTCCAGATATCCCTGTGGTGCATGTAGTCCTGTGCATTACTGCAGTGTGGCAAACTAAGTAGTTAGGTTGTGTATTTGTGGCCCTGGCAAAGAGTGTCAATGCAAGTGCATTTGAGAGTGTGGTTGTGGTGACAATGGCATCCATTCACGTGGACAGCCATGTGTGCCACACCTAATGTATGTCTACTATATCGCTGTTGCCAATGTCTCTCACCTACACACATATATGTTCTTACAGCACAGCAACATGTCGGCTTTGTGGCACATGTAATAACGTCATGCACATGTAATAGTAATGACTAGTCAGTCAGGGGTTTGACCCCTGTACTGTTAGGTGTGTGGCAGACGATGCTTAGGGTTAAGTCTCCAAACCCTTCTCTGGTGTACTTTGCCTGTCCCACCCACACACTCTCTAGTAGATGTGGAGGTGTACACCTGCTCAGCAGCAGCATGTGTATTGTAAGTGATGGACATGATCAGGTGATGGCCTCTGCACCTATTGCAGTCCTCCTCTAGCTGATTGCATGTGGAACAGCTGTGATGGTGTTCCCATAGCCATTCACATGATAAACACAGTACACTATCTAGAAAAACATGTTGGTATTTGGCCATGACAGTCACTGTGAGTGGTACCTGGATGTGGCATTCTGAAAAGGCATTACAGATGATATTTGGATGTACTGCAAACATCATACACAGTGGTAAATAGCCTAAAGACAGGAGGGTGATGTGCCACACATGACTACAGCATGTAAGTGTAGCTATGCTGCATTGAGACTACTGCCTGTTTAACATGTTGTGTGTGGTAATGGCTATTCTGCATGTTTTAATACAGATATGACAGTACACTGTTCATGAGGGACCCCCATCGTAGGGCCATCTGTGAACTGGTCAGTGTGTGGAACCATTTGTTTCCTGTGTTACACACTGAACACACATCTGTGCACAGCAGGAGCATAGCGTGAGGATTGCAGACAGTACATGATGATAGGGATGTGTTACTGCCATCGCATCCCTGACTGGACATATGTCACATGAAACAGTGGTATGACAGACACTGTCTGGGGTTCCCAGTGACAAGCCAATAATGGGCAACTGTTCATAGCTGCGGTCACATGTCTACTACACATTGTACGGATGGCATGCAGTATATATGCATGTGTTGTGCTCCCTCTGCAAATGTATACCATCTGTTGATTTGGGTTGATGGTGATATCTATGCATACTGCTGTAGGTAATCCTGTATGCTGTTGTCTATCACTAAGCCATGTGTGGGTTTAAATTGCAACACCATAGGCTGAATGGGTTGGGAGGTCCCAGCAGAACCTCCTGTCCCACTTCAGCTGACCATGGCACCATGCACCAGCACATCTGGGGCCCAGCCTTGGATATCAACCTCTGTTGGCTCTGCACCACCTTCTGGTGGTACCACCACTGAGGATGGGGCATGTCCCCCCTGGGAGCAGGACCAGACAGGTACATGTCTGCTGTTGTGTGGTCCTGGACATGTTGCATTGGGGACTCACTAAGGGGTTCCGAAGCAAGATACACAAGCTCAAGGGTGGAGTGTCACATTTACAGGGTGATGCTGCCCCTCCTGGACAGCACCAAGCACTGCCTCCTTTGCAGCTGTTTAGGTGCAGTGGTGGCTGCCCATGGCTGGGGGTCTCCATCCCACTGTTCCCATGGGCTTGTGAATGCTAAACACCCACCCCCTTCCGAGGTGTATCCCCCACATGTGTCATATACCAACCCTGTATGCTGTCTTGTCTGTGATCCTACCCTACCTATCCTCCACAGCTATACCTACCCTCCTTCCCCCACATCTGACCATCACCCAAGGGAAACATAAAGCCAATCGGCTCCTAGGACAACATCTGCCCTATACATAGCTGTCCATTTCACACACATGCCTACTGGACACTTGTAACCCTTGTAATATGCATCACAACAAACGCCTGTTATCCTCACCCCTGTCGCTCAGGCACATGATCCTGGTATGCACATCCCTCCTAAGTGGTCCAGGTACATGTGATGAGGACGACCCCATTGTACACACAACACTACCGGTCCCTCTATGGTTACCCCATTTACCTTTATCATGATGATGATGTTGCACACAGCACCTTGCAAGAGTACTGTTCACACATAATGATTGGACAGGTACTGTTGTGTTAATGTACATTACATGCACAGAGTGATGTATACGGCCAATGTACAACTGTTTGCGTGTATGGATGACACATGTCTGTCTGAGGGAGTCTTGAGATTACATAGAACAACACCACTACATAATACAGGCATCGCTGGTGTTTCCTGTTTCATTAATTTGTAATGCTTTGTTGTCACATGATATGTTCCTGATATATCTTTATATATCTATGTACCTATATGCTGGACATAAACACTCACATATACATCTACATGATGGGATACATTCCTATACTGTTGAATGACTGCG